>NW_009937577.1:5789-22522 GCF_000696875.1 Nestor notabilis
TGACCCAAACTGGCCAAAGGGCTATTCCATACCACAGCACGTCATGCCCAGTATAGAAACTGGGGGGAGTTACCCGGAAGGCCCAGATCACTGCTCGGGTCGGGCTGGGTATCGGTTGGTGGGTGATGAGTGGTTGTGTCCTCTCCCGTTGTTATTCCTCTTATTATTGGTAGCAGCAGTGGTTTGTATTATACCTTAGTTACTGAACTGCTCTTATCTCAACCTGTGGGAGTTACATTCCTCCAATTCTCCTCCCCATCCCTCCGGAGGGGGGTGGTGGTGAGCGAGTGGCTGCATGGTTCTGGGTTGTCGGCTGGGCTTGAACTATGACAGTAAGCCAGGCACTGACACTGTCTAGGTGGCAGCCTAATTCTGGTTTTGTTTGCTGGCTGTTCTGTTGCCATTTAAATCAAACATGCTTCCACCCAGTCATGCAGTTTTTGGCAGTTTTCTTCATATTGGAAGCTGAATAGAGAATTCTGTGCACCCGTACCTGCTTATTCAGTAGGTAGAGCTAATTTTGTGAGGAAAAACTGCAGAAGCAGGTTCTCACCTGAAACGATACATACCTTCTTAAAAAAATTATCTTGTTTTCTGACACTGTAGTTGAGTCTGGAGTGCAGTTGGCTTTGTAACTGTAAAAGCTTACTCTCAGGTGGGAGTAAGCTAGTAGACTTCAGCACAGTGAGCTCTTGAGCTTAGAATAAACTTGGGCATTTTTATTGGTAGTATGGCTCTCATGTACTATTGTTTCTTAGCATCTGCTTTGTGGTTCATGGAAGTTACTTTATCTTATGCTATAAAGATTTCTTTCATATTTCATAACCTAATAGAGGGTTGTGAGGACTGTAGGAAGTTCCTCACTCTGGCACTGCAGGGGCTAGGATTGTATTCTTCCCCTCATCAGCTGGTTGATGAGATTGCGTGTCAGTCACCTTCTGGATTATGTTCTCCTGATATCAGTTTCAATCTGGTCTTTGGCAGAAATGCTTTTGTGCTAAGCCTTCAGTGACTAGGCTTGGATTTGGCCTCAACTGTTTTTAAGTTATTGTCTCTGATATCTGCATTCATTCAGCTTCTCCCCATCTTTATCATTAATGAGGTTGTGGATAATCTCCCAAACTATTTTTCTGTTTACCATAGGGCTTCTCAGAACTATGTTTTGATTTTGAAACCTGTGTAGGATCTTCAGGTGTATATAGGTGAATGCCCTCTTTAGGGCTGTGCTTATCTTCATTTCTGGCAGTGATTGCTGCTTCTAGGTATTGTGAGGATACAACCTGATGATGGTGAGTGGCAGTCTCGGTAGGTAATCAGGACTAAGGCTTTAAGGGGCACTTTGACTGGAATGCAAGGGAGTGAGGCTTTGTTTTGTGCTGGTAGGCTTCCTGTGGGAATAGTGTAATTTATTGGTAACATGGATGGACTGAATTGGATTTGAGGGATAATGCTGGGGCTTTTTTTTTTTTACCTGAGCAAGACCTCTTTTAGTGAAGCAGGAGTTGGTAGGAATCTATGACACCAGATGAAGTTTGGTGAAAGCAGAGTTGGCTCATTCGCTTCTCAGAATAAGACCCTGGTGCTGCAACTTGCTGACCTTGCTCTTTGGGGGAAATAACTAATCTGATAACCTGTAAATTCTTCACAATCAAGTCTTAAAACTTTGATAGGAGCTGTAGTCACCAAGTAGCTAATAACTAAATATTTCCTGTAATATACAGTTCTAGGTGTATGTCCTTAGATGAAAGCATCAGAGTAGAGTATCTTCAGATATCAGTACAATCTTAAAACTGCTGTATTTGAAAAGAAATCTGTTAAGATTGGATTCTTAGCCTTTTATGTCAAACATTGTTATATCTGACCTATAATACAGCTCTGTGAGGTAGCTGACAGCTTAACCAAAGCTAAGGATTTTCAACCCAGTATTTAATCTTGTGGTATTAGTTATCATAATCTTTGTGCTGTAAAGAAACTTCCCTACTGTTCTGCTTTCAAGATGTGTTACAGTAGCGAGAAGCAAAATGATCATGACAAAACTATGCTGACACAAGAATGTTTAAGGTGTATACGATCTACCTTTTCCTGAAGCTATGGCAACTATGCTGTGTAGCATTACTGGAGTCTTTGCCTTAAGTGTACCTTAAATGGTGCTAGAGAGTGGGTTTTTGGGTCTAAGTAACCTCTTGAGAGTGTGAACTCTGGCAAATTAAAAAAACCTATGTTTGCCTTTATCAGCTTTGTTACTGTGCTGATTGGTAACCTTTGAAACAGCATGGGTGGGAACTTGGAACAGTGGATACCTGAAAATAAATCAAAGTCTTCAAGAGAAACTGAGTAGCTAGCTTAAGATAATATATGCTGTTTTACTCTAAACTTTAAGTGGACTTTCTAAAACTTGAGGAATTCTGTAACTGATGATGCAGAATTTAAAGAATTGGACCTGAAGAATGAGGCCTTTTACATATGGTAGAAGAAAAATACCTTTTGTTTAATGTCACAAAGTTAGATTTTCAACTTTCACCAGTCCCTAATACATCATTGCAGTTAGCATGGGTATGGGTGTATTTTCACCTACTATTTGGATGTGTATTGCCATATCCAGTTCTGTAGGAGAAGAGTTTTGAATGACAGAATTGCATCAAACTGAGCTAAGAGGCGTGAGATTCCTAAAAGCCGATGTGTGCCAGGTCACTTGCTGCCTGGCTGTAGCCAGCTTGTGAAGTCTTGTAGTGCTTGTGGTTGTGCACAGTCCATGTTTGAAATAATGCTTTGGTCTTCTATTGTAGGATGTGCTCCATGTTTTATAAACCATTCTCCCAGTGTAAAAGGAGAAAAAGCTATGATTTGAGGAAGGAGAAGAAGCAAGCTCAGGAAGATAATGCTGAAATACTTTAGATGTGAATGTTCTTAAGTAAAAGTTAAGTGAATGGGGACAACACAGTGAGGGAGTGTTAGGGTGATGTGTTTTGGTTTCTTGTGTGTGTGTGTGTGGGGTGTTGAGGTTTTGTGTTTTTTTGTTTTTTTTTTTTTTTTGTGTGTGGTTTTGATAGGTATCATCCATGTGATTCAGTCTCTTTGGAGTGGGGGAAGCCTGTGCTCTAGCATGTAGGAGGGTGTGGCTTGGCCCATTTAAAGAGACTTTAACTTCCATTAGGCCTCTCTATTCTGTTAAAGAATTAAACTGCAATGTAAGACATTAGCAGTTGTTACAGGGGTGGAGAAGCAGCACTTGGTAGAAGAGGGGATGGGAGAGCAGACCTCAGATTAGTTTGAGAGCCTTTAAGTTAAAGGTTGTGTGTGTGTATATGTAGCTATCATAGTTGTGTGTTGGTAGGTACTGCTAAACTTGCTCTTTGAGCAGTTCTGTGAAAGGGTGAGTATGAGACAGGAGTGACAAGAATCAATCTGCATGCTGTGTTGTAGTTATCTGGGGTTAACTAATTCCTGCTTCAGTCACACTTAAATGTGAATGGTTTTTGATAATTCCTGATAAAAACTTCTGGAAAACAATAGTTAATACTGTTACTATACTGAACAGTAGTTATCCAGTATCTTATACTGCTCTAGTGGCCTGAAAACCGTGTCCGTTGTGAGTTACGGTGCAGATAAAATGCCACTTAAGTCTCTCAGGCTAGTGTTGATAAACCTGCTAATGTTAAGTTAACAGCTTTATCTACCTTAAGTATTTCATACTCCATAAAATAGAATTTTAGCCAAGCATTCTAATAACTTGGTAGTTCTTGGAGAGTGCTTAGTTACAAATTAGCTATTATTGGTCACAGTTTCTA
This sequence comes from Nestor notabilis, assembly GCF_000696875.1. Lineage (NCBI taxonomy): Eukaryota > Metazoa > Chordata > Aves > Psittaciformes > Psittacidae > Nestor > Nestor notabilis. The sequence continues at coordinate 9,578 of NW_009937577.1, forward strand.
TAAACTGCAGCTTTTCCTGCTAGTACTGCAATGATTTAGAATGCAGCTTCAGATAAAAAAAAGCACTGTGTTACGAAATCATTAGCTATGAAATACCATATTGTAGATGACTGAAAGATAGGACAGGAATGAGAATACTGTGGAATATTTCAGATATGTCCTCCACTTCAGTCCTTTGAAGTTTTAAGAGTGCCATGTGCCTGTCTTAAAGGCTTCTACTAAAAAAGGAAGTGTCTCCTTTAAAAAGCAGTGTGAGGCTTAAGAGGTGGTCATGAGGTCTACTTTAGTAGCTGAATATCTGTACTGTTGTACAGACGACTAATGTGCCTGTGATAAGGTCATGTTAATCATGATACAGAGATTTGAGGTTGTGAAAATGGTGTTGCTAACAGTCATCTTACTATTTCCTAGTACCTACTACTGCTTCATTTACTGCTTTAAATGGTTAAATGCTTTGGGAAGAGGTCTGAGTACACTGAAAACTTAAACTCTGAATAATTTACAATAAATGAGTCTTGTGAGGATTCCTCCTTGAATTACAACAACTTTCCAAGAAAAAATGAACTGTAGATCACAGCTCCTGAAAGATGCTTTCTCTGTCAACAGAAGTAGATCTTCTCAATTGCATTGCTGATTGTCTTCAAAAATGTTGCTTCTGTGAAGTGGCAACTTGGTGTCCCAGTGCATGCCTTGAATTTTCTTTCCGACTCTTCCATGTTAGCTTGATTACCTGATCCTAAATGGTGATCCAAATGTTTCATTTGACAGTTCTGCTCTCTTGGATTGATGTGTAATGCTATGAAATATGGTTAACTACCAGTAACCGATACCAAATTGTTACTCAGTCTGTTAGCATACTTGGTAATGACTGTTACTCATTAGGTCAGTATTAAATACCTGTATGAGATATAACATTAAACTGCAACTGGAAGTCCAGGTAGTGATACAATTTCCTTGTACTCCTATCTTGGTAATAATTCAAAACTACTCTTCTGCCTTTGACACAAGGTTTGATTGAAGACTTTAGCTTCTTAATTATCTCCTGAAGGTTGTTTCTGTATTTAAATGTACAATGATTCAGTATTTCCTAAATATTGAAAAGTCAGTGCCTGCTTGAGGCGTTGCTTGTGAACCTTGCAGCTTGTTTAAGAATACGCTGCAGCATTTTACAAATGCATCTTTTGATTCTGGCTTTATCTACTATGTAAAAAAAAAAAAAAAAAGCTTGTTATTGAAAAGGCTCTACTTCAACATGGTTCCTGAGCAATGCCAAAAAATGTATTCTCATGTCGCATTTCAGTTTTGGGGCTTGTTTTGATTATTTCTTCTCTCCTTACTTGGGCACTAGACATAATGAAAAGATGTCATGATAAAACTCAGTTGGTGTATTACCCATTTGGTTATGGGTTATGTAACAGTAACTACTATGTAGTGTAAATAGTTGATTCTCGGTGGAAGTACAATGCTATACTTGTGTCCAGTGCTTGGAATAGTGAGATGGGGAAAATCTTTGCAGTCAGTTTGGATTTGAAACTGTTACTTTCTGTGCACTGTGTTTTCTTAGAATTTAAATGTGTAGGATAAATTCTTGCAATGTATGTTGTACCTGTTGAAATGGAACTTGCTGTTGTCTTTGAGTTGTGAAATGATTTTGCATGCTGGTGGCCTGTCCCAGCTATAGTCTCAGAATTGGTTTTTTGCTCATATGTCTGTGTCAGCAATTGGCTGCTTTGCTTTCTGTGGTAGATTTATAGGATCCGCTTTTTGTAATGGTTTTGAGTTTAAGCTTGACCTTAATGCTGGGAGTATTGGAACAAACCTTGTTTCTGAATTACCTTTTCATTAAGACAGCTTCTGCTGTTGAAATACTTTCTGCCATTGTGAATGGAAGGTGATTTTAATGTTTAAAACCTGCAGGGTCCCTATCAGACTTAAGACCATGCTTCTGAGTTGCTGGAACACTGTGTAGAACTGTAAGCAATCAGTGATGTGTGGCTGGCTCTACTAGTGGTTGTATAATGCCCAATCTGTGTGGGGTTTTTTTTTTTGTTTTTTTTTTTTTTTTTTTTTTTTTTTTTATTTTTAAGAAAGTGTATCCTGTGCTGTTACAAGATCTAAGCTTCAAATGTTCTTTTGACAGTGATACAGATTGGCCTGTTCTATCCTGACTTGTATATCAACCTGCCATTGCTGCAAATGGTTTTAGAATGTACTTTCTAATTGAGGTTTCCAGCAACTAAGAACAGTCTTCTCTTAACAGGGCCTCTGAAAAGGCTTATTTGGCCTGCCAGCAGCTAATAGGGTTGTTAGGCTTTACTTGTCAGCATGTGAGTTCTGGCTGCCTTCTTGACCATGTGTGAAGATATGTATTAAATGGCTTTGCACACAGGGTGTGTGGTGGCTGGGCAGAGGTATAGAGTATGTGAGACTGGAGAGAACCTTGGAGGTCAAGAGTTTGCAGGTTACTGAGGCAAATCTTCCTGGACAGCTTAAGATTTGCTTGTGCTTATTCTAGCAATAATAGAGATTGTTGTGCTGTTCATCTTCTTGCATGACTTGTGCTTGACATTAGCTTTGATAGTTTATTTCTAGGGCCAGCAGATGCTCTTGCACTTTCCTAATACGACTCAGATTTGAAGCAGTTGATTGTGAAGATGTTTGTCTTGCTTCTGAGCTCCTGTTTACCTACAAATAGAGCCTGAATTCCAACCTGATGAGAGTTGTTAGGCTTTCCTATGCTAGCCCTTACTAAACATTGTTTCAGAATGTCCTACTTTCACAAACTTGTAATAGTAATGTTACAGAAGACAAAGTATGTAGTATGAAATTAATTTTCTTGTTTATAGCCTTGATTCTACATGAAACAAACTTCTGTTTAATTAAACACTTTAATAATCTGAATGCAGACTGAAATATTTGCAGGGTACCTGTGACAGTGTTTTGGATCAACCTGTCAATAGCAAATCTGGGGGGGTTGTCTTGTCTTGTCTTGCTTGGCTTGTTTAAGTGCTCTTCTGAATTCTGGTAATACTAATGTGTTGGCTAATAGAGTTAGCCATGGAATAAAGCTTTAACTTACAAGCTAGCTCTTGTATACCTGTCAGATCTGCTGTCACACTGCATTTTTCTTTAGAACTAGTGACTGAGGCAGTGAAGGGGAGCAGAGTAGTGGTGGTGGTTAAAACAAGACCAAATCAGGTTGACCTGGATCCCTTTGTTAGGGGATTTTCCTTCTGTGTAACTAGTGGTCTAGCCTTTTATATTGAAATGGTCTGGTCGATGTACACATTTTGAGCAGGATGTCATGTTTATGGAGGTAGCATTTGTCACAGTGTGCTGATACAACTTGGTGTATAAGCTTACCTAATGTCATAAAAATCAGTTTTGGTAAATTTTGATGGATTAAAGGATGGGAAGGTGTGGTCTGGACTTCAGGGAAGTGTGGCACAAATAGTAAGAAGAAAAGCTTTTCTTTACTGTTTGACCTAAATACTTCCTCTTTTTTTTTTTTTTCCCCTCCTTAGGTCTCAGTGGTGCAATGGCTAGTATAAGTGTTCGCTCAAGTACCCCAGGCTCACCCACTCATGTGAGCAGTGGCTCCAATGCTAGTCGAAGGAGAAATGGACTTCATGATGTTGATTTGAACACTTTCATATCAGAAGAAATGGCACTCCACTTGGACAATGGTGGAACTAGAAAGCGTACCTCAGCCCAGTGTGGCGATGTCATTACAGACTCACCAACTCATAAACGCAACAGAATGATCTAAACTGCAAAAACTTCAAACCCACCATGCTGCTTGAAAGCCACTTGATCCTCAGAGTACTATTGAAAAGGAAACATGAGGCCATCTTTCCATATTCACTGTTTAAGACAAATGAATTCAATAATTGCCATAAAGGAAATTTTAGATATTACATTAGATGCCTCTTGTAACTGCAGCTTTCTTAAACTATATTCTTAGCAGAGGACATCAGATATTGTGTAGTAGTTAGCAAGATCATCATAGGCAAACATGTATCTGTTCCAAGGCTAAAAGTGACCTTACTTGTATTCTTAAAGGGAAAGGAAATTTCAGATGTTTATTTGGTTATAAAATGCTTTTTTTTTTTTTTTTGTCCTTTATTTCTTGCTGTGTTAAGTATTAGCTTAAACAGTATTGCCAGTTTGACTGAAATTGTCTACAACATGACTTGGCATCTTTGTCAAAACTGCAGGCTTCCATTTTTGCAGCACTACCGTGCACCTAGTTTCTATATAGTAACAGTGTGCAAGTTATAAATATTGGACTGTACCCTTTTTAGTTTTAAAAGCAGTTGATAACTCTGGTTATTGTGTGATAATGTTAAGAGGTGCTATGATGGTCATGCAATTAATACTTAATATTGACTCAATACAAGGATCTTCATTGGATTCACTTTGTGTGTTTTAGTGCTCTGAAGTAGCAATATTAAACTTTTCCCCAATTAACTTCATAGGCTTTTAAATTGGTTTAATAAAATATATGTACTTATTGGTATTATCCTCGTGGTAATCTTAAACAGTGCAGACTGCACCAGTGCGGACCTAAGTTTAGAGAAAGATGTCCTGTAATTGGAAAATAGGCTTTTCTGTTCAGTATTAGTGAGGGGTAGGTTTTGTGTACACCCATATCCCATTTTACATTTCTTGTGAAGTAATTGCCCATTGCTGGGGAGGGGTGGGAGGAGTGGGAATGAGGGGGGAATAGTTGGAAAAGGGGTCTGTTCTAACAAGTAAGACTTTTGGTCACATGTGGAAACTTGGACTAACTTAAACAAGATTCTGTGTGATGCATGCCACTCCCTCCTGAAGGAGATGGCCAGTTCTGTGAAGTGCTAAGAAAATACTTTAAAACTGGAAGTTGATTATAAAGTTCTGGATAAACATGCTGTAAGGATGAATTACAAAGGATAAATGGCTTTCTCTTTGTGTTGAGCTTACATTCATAGGATTGAACTCTGGCTGCTGTAACTTAAGCATAGTCTAAAACTGAACTAGAGATCAAGACTGATCTGCTGCAAATCCATTTCCGAATGGTGAAAGAAGTGTTGGGCTCAGAGTGTCCTACCTAATTTTACAAGTAGGTGCAGCAACTCTTTGGTGGAGAGCTCTGGCTTTTGGAGTCTCTCAATCTCTAGATTTAGCAAAGGGTTAATACAGGAGGAATAAGAAAACGAAGAGCTCCAAACCTGACATTTGGGAAGGGATATTTAGTGAGGTGGTATGCATGCTTTAACTGGAAGCAGAGGCTGATTCTTGGATGAAATGCAGCTATGCTAGATTCACTGTACTAAAAAATTTTGGTGGTCTAGCTAAGTTAAGGCACCTTGAGCTCTTCAGAACTTTTGCTTACATGCTTGTGGAGTCAGATTTTTTTTTTTATTACATTCCCTGTTTGAAGCAGACTTCACTGTAATTTTGCTCCTTTTTACCCTGGTGTCCTCTCATTAGTGTTCTGTAGTCAAGGCAAGACAGCAGTGATGTGTTAAATTCTCAGAATTCAAGGCGCTCTACTAAGAGCATGATCTCCTTGCTGTGTGGTGCTTCCATCAAATTTCTTTACATTGAAGAGCTCTTGAAGATGTTGACAGTTGCACAATACTGTAGCTGGAGGTTCTCTAATCTATGGGACAAACTGACCTGTCTAAAGCAAGATGGTAAGAACTGTTCAAAACCTCCACCTGTGTTACATAGCTGAACTTGCACATCACCTGAAGACTTGGTATACATTAATTTCAGTTACTGCTATTAATGACAATTCATAAGACTTCTTTTATGTAAAATATTAATACTGCATAAAGCTAGTTTTCATTTGGAGACTGCATTTTCAACAAAGATTTTTGAAGATGGTACCTAAATACATGTTAGTATTTGTTAGGCTGTTGGCAGAGGGATTTTTCTATTCCAAAAGGAAAATCTGGAGAAGGACATGTGTGGGAACCATTTTTCAGCTCTTCTGTTTATTCATTAACTGGCTTGTACAAGTAAGATGCTTATGACCTGTGATTTCTAACACTTTAATATTACCTGTAGTAAAGGTAACAACACATTTTTATCAGTTCTGCATAAGCGGACTGAACTGTAACAGAGCTTCTGGTCAATACACAGAGCCTGTTCAAATTACTTCTCCCCTTCCTTGCAGTGAAATAAACCCTGTTAATGCTTTGAAGCATTAATTCAGTCTAGTACCATCTAAAACTAAATTTGTCTGGCTTATGATTTAATTTGTGCCATTTTTCTTTGGAAGAAAGCGGGCTTAGATATTAAACTGGTTGCATTAATGGTTTTTTTTTTTTTTTTTTTGCTTGTACCTTAAATATTTGGCAACTTTTTGATTGCTTTTTGTTTAGCCCCCACTGTTGTTTGCTCTTTGTTAACCTCTGCCAGAATGATCAAAACTGCATGTATTCACCTGGTAAACACAAGGAGAACAGGTTGTCTCTTAAGAAAAATAAAAAAAAAAGTCTCATACCTTTGCTTTGAAGACTATTTCTTGTGCCAGTGTAGAAAACTGATTTTCTGGAAATAGCTTTTGGCTATTACCCAAACTGTAGCTCCTGGAGCCAGAATTGAGTTGATTTTTCTGTAAGAAACACTGAACTGAACTATTTAGTTTGGTAAAAAGGCGCTTGCTTTTGCTTTCTCCTATGAATCGTACAGTTGGCCAGTCTTTTCTCCATGTACATCACATCTAACATGAATATGCGGCAAGTTACATAAAGTACATCCTGCACCGAAGCTACTGAGCTTGGCTTGCTTATTAATAAATTTAAATGTTAAATTTAAATCTATATTACAATAAAGTAATGCAAAAATAACTTTGACTGAAACTGAAGTCCTGCAGTTAAACTTCCTTTCAAATGTGGTTTACTCAGCTGGAGTAATAGAAACTCAATCGGGCTGCTCTGTAGTTCTTTAAGTTTCTAGGTAACACAGTTCATCAGTAAACCCAAACCAAGATCTGGTTAGTGCCAGTTGTGACCAGCTTATTTGGTTCTGCAGTGTAATATTTTCCTTTAGGAATGCCATTTGATGGTAAATGTTCAGCACGGCTCCACTGGCTTCCCTTTCTGTCTTGGGGACTAATGAAGGTTTTAAGAATTGGGGCATGCTGTTACATTTGTATGAACTATTCTGCAGAGTTTAATATTGCTGATACTTAAGCATTTTAAACTATGTCACTTAAAAGCCTCTTTAGGAAGTGACATTGACTTCAATAGTAGAGTTTTTCAATCTCTTGCAAAAAAACTCTGGACTTAAGTGAAATGAGGTGCTTTAATCAGCAGCTTTTCATGCTTAATGTTGGGTGTCCCTAAACCTGCAAGCTATTTTCTATCCACTTGCTGTAGCAGCAGGTCTGTGAATCCCTTTATGAAGGGAAGCTTTATTTTGCAGGAGCTTTTAAGATAATGTCTCTTTTTCTTTCTCTTATTAAATCAATGTTAACATTTTATCACTTCTAGCCAGTGAAATGTTCCAGTGGGGATTTGGAAAGTACTCTTTAATGACTTGTAACAACCCAGCATCTTTCCACTGTTAGCCTAGAGCTACTACTATTTTGACAGCAATAAGAAATGCCCACCTGACTTGTTCCACTGGGTTCCCTGCCCCAGGTGGGCCTGGTGTGGTTGTCTGGGGTGACCACAGGGCCCTGGGGCTTGCTCATTGCAGATCCTCTGATTATTTAGGGTAATGAGAAGGCACTGGCACTTGTCAGTAACCCTGCCTGTCTCTTGTTTTCCTTGTCTGTGTGTGTAACTCCCACGGATAGTTTGAGACTGGTAAAGTTTCTGTAGTCAACACTGGTACTTTCTGCTGTCATTCTCACTGGGCCCCATTCAGGCCATCTCAAAAGGACAACTAAATGTATCTCAAGCTCACAAGAGTATGAACCAACCAGGCTCACTTCTGTGTAGTATGGAAGCATCACCTAGCTCGAAGACTGAGCAGCTCAATTTTTCTCAGTGGGCAATGAGATTCCAGCATTTTGTTTGACTGTTTTGACCCCTGATGCTGGTGTGACAGCAGCTCTTTGGGGCATCTTTGAACACTGTAATTGTACATAAGGTCTGCACATAATTTTTACTGACTAAGAAGGGATGTGGTGGGGGATCACACAAGAATTATGACCTTGTTGGACTCTGCTATGAGCCTATTGGGCAGACACTATGGTCTGTAGAAAAACTTGAACTTCAGTATAGAAAGTATTGATCAATCAGTTAAGATAGCATGTAAGACCAGTCTTAATTGTGCATTGTAGTATTTCACCATTCTTGTATCAACTTTGGTTTAAGTGTAAAGGTGAAATTGGTTCTGAATGCTATAGAGCAAGTTGAGCATGAAAGGAAGTACTGGAGTCCTTCCTGTGTTGTCATGTTGTAACATCTTGCATCTTTGTCAGGTAGAAACTCATGGTGCTTCCCCGCCTCTGATGCTCAAGCTACAAGAATTCTTTGGGTATTTTGTACACCTAGTGTCCTTTCTACTGAGCATCAAAGCAGAGGATACAAAATGTTTGCATTTAAGCTAAGTATACTAAGAATCTTGTTTTATTTCTATTGGAGTCTCAGTAAGGTTGCTTACAGCTCATGCCTATACAGGCTTGTGTACCCTTGCTTACGAATTGTGGTTAATGCTGAGAACGCCAAAGGTTTAGCATTTGTTACTTGCTTGATATTGGTAACTGAACCTAGCTTTCTCATTTTAAAGCAAGTTTGTTGTCTTATCTGTAATGTACTATGCAAGACAAAGTAAGGTGGGGAGAAAACACCAAGTTTGTTCTGCTGATAACTGCAGTTGACTGTAATGTTTTCTCTGCTAAGTGCTGACCTTTAGACCACTTTCAAACCACAGAAATCTGGCGTCTTTGGAATGCTTTAGGCCAGTCTTGGAGCTATTTTTAAAAAAAACATCTACAGTGCTTTTTTGAATGTAATTAAAATTCTAAAGCTCTGGGGAGAGTTTTGCCACAAGTTGGCAACAGTGATGTTACCCTGTATCTATTTCATAAAGCACAGCTGAAGATAAATTAGGTTGTCCTCAGCAAAAGTTTTCTAAAACCTGTTTCCTCTAAAAGCACCAACAAAAGAAACGTGGATTGTGCTTAGAGGCCAGTGGACTTCTCGGCTGAGGTGGACCATCTTCTAGAGACTCGTAGTAAATGCCCTGCCAATAATCCAACTCTTCATCTTACTGAGGGAACCACAGTTAGTATTTTTTTATTGCATCTCAGCTTTTCTGCTGGAAAACCTCATGCAGTTAAGTGTGCCTTGTCTTGACTATGTTTAAATGACTTCCCGTGGAAGAGCATCTGTTATCTCCCACGGTAGGCAGGCTTTCTTCCTCTCCCTGGAGAAAGTGTTGTCATTAACGTGAGTCACTGAAGATGTATTTCTTTCTGCTAAAATGAATTTTGAAGTCTTTGAATTTAGTGATTGTAGTTTTCAGAGTAGGAAACTGCTGAAGATTCTCTGACTATTGTAGCTGCAGAGGCTTGTGTGCTGCTAGGTGACAGTGCAGTGGTGCAACTCATTTGGAGCCTTAGATTATTTATTGAAAACTGATTTGTCTGCCCCTGCGTGCTCTGTAACAGCTTCAGATGTAGTCTTGACAAAATTCAGATTTCCTTAGGCCTACATTAATTTCCCCAAATACAGGCAGTTCATCTCTCTCATGTAGAAATTTTCCAGGGTAACTGGTACATGTTTAAATGCCATTAACTGGGGTCTTTGTTTCAACACAAGAAGGCCTAAGACTTCCTTCCAAGTTAGATTTCAGGTTGATTTGATCTTTCCTAAAGCTCACACCCACAAGCCATGTCTCTGTCTGATTTTCTTCCTCCCGTTTGAGACCATGGCCCCTCCCAACCTCTCTTAGCTCAGGAGGGTCTCCCTGTACTGAATGCAGCGTGTCTGAACATTGAGGTATTGCTGGTGATTGCTGGTATGTGATGTGTGGTGTTTCTTTTAAATGAGCATAATCTCAGCTTGCCTACAGGTTGTGGGGTCTCTGCCCCTAGACATACCCAGGACTCAAATGGATACAGCCCAGAGCATCCTGTTTTTGGACCTACTTTGAGCAGAGGTTAGACCAGGTAACCTCCTGGGCTCCCTTTCCACCCGAATTACTCTAGGATTTGCTCTATGCTGTCCTTCTCAATGCAGTTTTATCCATTGGGGGGTAAAAGGCATTGGTGTCCTTGCTACTAAGTGACGCCTGCTGCTCAAATAACAACTGACCACTGGGGATAACATAAGGAATGGGTGAATTTTCCTTTCCTATGAGGCACATACTGTGCTGGAAGCATAAATGTTGTTCAATCGGAATTGCTACCCCATAACCTCCTAAGGGGATATTCAGCCCTGCAAAGCAGAAACCTGTCCTAGATTTGACTACTTGAATTTCTTGCCTCTGTCTCACCTGTTTCATGGGCTTTGAAGTAACCGGGTTGATTTGGACTGAATTGTGAAGCTGCTGCTGTGTGGTGGATGTTATCTGCTTGGCTGATGCAACTGTCCAAAGAAAGAGGGTCTGCCAGAGCTTGGTTTTGGTAAGTCATAAAAATGACATTTTCTAAGAGGTGAAATGCCAATTAGAAGTAGCTGGGTGCTTTGTATTGAGGTCAAATGTCCTCTTCGTTAATGTTCTGACAGGCTGGCAACTAACATTGAGAAATTTGGAGGGAAACTTTGCATGTATTAGTTTCTGTTGATGTATGTTCTGATGTGATCTGATACAGGCGAAATAGGAGAAAAGTGAAACTGTCAATGCAGATTAGATGTGGAATCAGTTAAAGCTCTAATTGTCATTATGTCCGTTTCTTGTATGACTTGTGGGAGATGAATGGTAAAATCATAGCAGTTATAAAGGTCTGAAACTTTACACTTACTGGACAGTGTCTATACTGAAGATACAGAAGAGCACCAGGTGGACTGATGGCTTCTTGAAAATGTTTGTCACAAACCTGGGATTTTGCCTGAAAAGCAGAACCTGGGTTAGAGTTATGCTGTTCCAGCCAAAGGTCTCCAGAAACGCAGAGTTTTGACGTTGTTCCAATGCCTGAATTTGTTTGCTGTGAACTGAAACTGCATTACCATGATGTTCTATTTCCTGAAATAGTCCTGGTATTCCACTGAAACTAAAGCAGTAGGTCCCAGCTAAGCTTCCTGCCTTTCAAGGATACTTCAAACTCACAACCCTATCTGGTGGCAAACGTAAGAAATAATATTGAATATGTATTAAATATTCCAGCTTGGGAGGAACCTAGATACTACCTGCTTGACCACAGGCTCTCGCAGGTGCATACTGCAGTGGCTATTTTCCTTTTTTATGCTTGGACTCCCAGGTTATATCATTACGACAATACCAGGAGACTTCTAACACCACCAATAGTTTCCTCCAGCTCCAGGTAGGCTGTACACATCAGAGATATGTTACTGGAGTATGCCAAAAGCAGGGGCAGATGTGAGAAGTGTGGGTAGCTTTGGTATCTGTCTCTGCATCAGAAGCAGATCTGATGCCACTTGGAATAAACAGGTATCTGTAGATTTGATCATGCCAAATTCTGCAGTTATGTTTCACTAATATTAAATGTTTATATAGATGTAAAGGCACGTGGAGTTCCTAGCACTGCTGGTAAGTAATGCAACAGATTGTCTTTCTGTGCTGGCCAAACACCTTTCAAATGAAACTGACTTCCTATCCCATCATTTACCTCTGCATGTGGGTTTGAGATAACACTGTCAACTTTTTTTGTCCCCTTTGTGCAGCTATTTTGCTGTAGCTCTTCTGAACAGAGATGACAGAGCTAAAGGCAGATTCCCACAAGCTGCACAACACTAAACTTGTCTAGAGCAGTGCTCTAGGTCAACCTGTAAGTCCTTGTGGTATCTGCAGTTACATGGAGCTAGAAGGCTCCACTGAGACCCCTAGACTGTGTCAAGGTGATCAGCAGGAGATGGTCTTGAAGAATGTAAGGAATACACAGGCAAGAGGAGCCCTGAGGGTGAGGTAAACTTGCCCTTCAGCTCTCATAACCCTCAACTATAGTAACTATAAGCTCAGACAGGAGCAGCTTTGTATTCCTTCTGTCCCTGGTTCAGCATTGGCTGTAATGGTCAACTGGTCAGCTTGGGTGACTTCAGAAAGTCATTTCTACAACTGCCCACACGCTGTATTACTTAGAGCTACATAAACTAAGTGAGTTAAGTTCCCAAATAAAGGCATGATACACAGGTAGGGAGGAGAAAATCCTTTCTCTTTTTTCAAGCCATAGTATGGTACATGGTTTAGGCTCAGTGGAGGCATCTCTGTTTCTGTCAGCATGATACTTTAAAGTATTTCTGAGCTTCTTGAAGCTCTAAAGCAACGCAAAGAGCTCTTGGGATTATTTAGCTGCCATGCCTAGTCCCTTTACGCCTTTGATACCCAGTCTTTAGGAAGCAAAAATAATCCCTCAGGTGACTCTTGCCAAATATTTTGAAGTGTTATTTGTAAGGTTATTTGACCTGAAGAATGAGTAGCCTCGTTGCACGTGAGGTGTCAGCTCTCCATGGCCTGTGGTGCAGGGCAGAGCGGCAGCAGGGCTCCTGCTGGGCGGCTACAGAAAGAAGCTCCTGGTGCTTTGCATTATCTGCTCTCTCCAGCCTGCCTGGCAAGTGCTGGGGTAGGTGTGAATAAGGATCTCTTGCAGGAATATGAAAAGGGCCACCAGAGGCCGTCACCTTGAACTTGTCCTTTCAAGTGTTATCTCTAAATATGGTTCCCCAGAGCAATCCAGCTGGCACCCTCTAGCCACGCTCATCTTGGTCTCAGATAAAACTGCTGTCAAGCGGAGCCAGATCTTCAGCTGCTTTGTGGAGCTGTGCCCATTTCCACTGCTTGGGAGTGTGGATCTGGGAGCTCCTTCCCACAGTGCAGCCTTGG
>NW_009937577.1:22534-24492 GCF_000696875.1 Nestor notabilis
CCCAGAGAGGGACGGACTGCAGCTCACTGGGGTTACAGTGTACAGCCAGACAGGAGGAGGAAGAAGTCCAACGTGGAGCCGATGTGCCTGCCATGTGAACCCCATGTGGAGGTGGTGGATCCCCTGGTTTTTTGGGAGCCTCACCCCAGTGTGTACCTCTGTGACCCAGCTGCTGCCTAAATAATGTTTTGAAAAAGCAGCATGAGCCCCTGTGTTAGTTGGCAGAGAAAAAACAAGGTGACTTGGTGCAGGGAAGGAGTCCTGGTTCTCCAGAGCTCTGCAGGAGTTTTGCTGCTTGTGTTTTAGCTGGGATTTTCTTTTGGTACGTGGCATCCAGCAGGTTGTGCTGGTGGCTGCACTGCCTTGTGTGGTGGAAGGGTCGGGTTTGCTTCCTGGTGCTTTTGCCTGCTAGTGCAACTGATGAGGAATCAGTGTTGCTTTTTTAGCTGATGAACTCTATGATCATCACATGAACAAAACTATGGAACAGGAAATCTTGAATTTACTAGCTATATTTTTGTCCTTAGAAGAGCAGTGTGCTGTCATTTGCCATTTGCAAAGATTGGAATGTGTTTTGACAGCCTGCTTTTCTGCTTTCTCAGTGGCTGAAGGCAACTCTGCAGGCCAAAACTTGGTGCCAAAACTGTCACTTTTTGTTAATCCTGTGTGTTTCCTACATTTAAACTTTCGAGTGTATCAGTAGAGCTGGTATAATTTCCATAATCATAACCTTATACAAGAGTAACTCTTGCATATCAAGCTCAAAGTTAACTCTTCTCAGACAGCAGTGAAACAGTGACAAGATGGCCAAGATCTGGTACAACCTGTGGCACTGGCCAGCCCAGCCGGGTGAAGCTCCGGCTGGTGCTCTGGTTGCTGCAGTGATGCATGAGGCAATGGATGGAGTGATGCCATGTGCTTCCTGCTTCTGCAACCTGTATCTCATTCTCAGTTTTGTATTTGTAGATGTATTGTTTCCATTCTCTATCAGAGTGACACTTAATCCACGTGGTGAAATCCAGGCTTTATCATTTCACATAATGAAACTTTGTATCATTTCACTAATGAACCCATGTAATACTTTACAAATTAAATATTATTTGCTTTCTCTTCTCTGAAGTTTGTTTCCATACAGGACGTGATCAAGCAATGCAAGATGGAAAAATAAAGTCGATATTAATTGATGGTAAAACATCAGTGTTCCATTGAAGGCTGGAATAGAGCGCTTGCTTTCCTTCTGCGTGTCCCCAGGCCTTGGGAAATTCCCTCCCAGGAGTTCACCCTGGCTCTAACACCTCAGGGTAGCACAGGATTTGCAGGTGAAGTTGGAGAGCAGAGGGTAGTGCAAGCGCAGGCAGGAAGTGAGCAGGCATCATCTGCCTCCCTGTTAGAGGAGAGGGTTGAGATGAGCAGAGCTGGGGGGAAGGGCTGGTCCTCATGTCCCAGGCTGTGACCTGCCTGGCTTTGTGGGAGATCCTTGTCCCGTATCAGAAGAGCCTCCTCATATGGGTGGTATGGAGAAGATGGCACTGTGCGGTGTTTCACTGCTACGTCAGCTTTCACTGTCCATGTCCATGAGGTATCCCTGCCAGCCTTACCTCTGCCTGTCTCTTCAGGTGGGCAGCATGTGCCTGCTCAGCCCCACGTTTGGTCTCGGGATCTTTGCCTTGCCTGCAATGTTGGCTGGTGCTGCTGGCTGGCAGGAGTCTGACCTTGGTGGGTAAGTAACATGGAAACCCTTCCACCTTTGTGTCTCCCATCCCGTGCTGGGGTTTGCGTAGGGCTCTGATATGATTGGCTCCCCTAGGCTGGCTGGAGCTCTGACAAACGCACAGTGAAGGAAGCATCCATGCGGTCCCTGTCCTATGTGGAAATGGTGCCCAGCCTTATCTGCTGCCATGCAGGTCCTGGAAAAATCCCAACAGGCTGTGCTTACACTGCTGTTGGGTGGATATAGC
>NW_009937577.1:24535-79253 GCF_000696875.1 Nestor notabilis
GGGCCCCCCACAGCCATCTACCCATGCACAGCCCATGCCACACCGGCTCCTCACGCAGTGGCTGTAGCTTCCCTGATTTCTAGGTATCAAGAAAAAGTGAGGGGATAAGAGGTGAACCAGTACTGAAACAAGTAAAATTGTCTTAAGTTATGGGCAAGACTCGGAAAGGATTACTCAGGGAAATTGAAACTGAGAGGGGGTAGATTGATATTAGACATTAGGCAGAAGTTCTTCCCTGTGAGGGCGCTGAGGCACTGGCACAGGGTGCCCAGAGAAGCTGTGGCTGCCCCATCCCTGGCAGTGGATAAGAGGTGAACCAGTACTGAAACAAGTAAAATTGTCTTAAGTTATGGGCAAGACTCGGAAAGGATTACTCAGGGAAATTGAAACTGAGAGGGGGTAGATTGATATTAGACATTAGGCAGAAGTTCTTCCCTGTGAGGGCGCTGAGGCACTGGCACAGGGTGCCCAGAGAAGCTGTGGCTGCCCCATCCCTGGCAGTGTTCAAGGCCAGGTTGGACGCAGGGACTTGGAGCAACCTGGTCTAATGGAAGGTGTCCCTGCCTGTGGGTGAACTTTGGGGTCCCTTCCAACCAAAATCAGTCTGTGATTCTTATAAAGTGGACGAGGAATTTCCCCCCGTGTTGAGGCTGTCATCTTTACCCAGTGGTTCATCCCTCCTGGGTATGCAAAGGTGTAACCACTATTGTGCCAGCAACCTGTGCTGCTCGCAGGAAGGTGCGGGCTGTGCCGTGCTCTCTGAGGGCTGCCCCGGCTCCGTGCTGACTGAGCTGGCATGAGGGGAGCAGCGACCGTGCAACCTGCGCTGCCACCGGGCACCTTTATCGAGACTTTCGGAGTATTTTCTTCTTTTGATGGAGGCCTTCAAATAGGCTTGACGTGAAGGTAGGAAGCGCGTTACTTGTGGCGCTGCGTGGGTTTCCGAGCCCATTCTTTGGGTGGTGCTGCCACCTAGGGTGCAAGCGTGCAAGGGCTTCGCTCGAGAAACGGCCGTCTCCGTCAAGTGCCTTCCGCGGGGTTTTCCACAGCGTTTACTCGGGGAAGGGTTTATGGGCAGCCAGGCCAGACCCCACCGCGGCTGCTGGGCCAGAGCAGAACTTGAAGGTTAAACACGTATCTAGCATGTTACCGCAATATATTATTGCGAGGAAAACCTACATTAACTATTGCAGAGCATTGTTTTGTGGCTCAGGCAGCAGTGTGGTGCTGGGGAGATGGGGAATTGGTGCCTGGCACCATCAGCACCATCCCCACCTTTGCTGCAGGCACGGTGTCCTGCAGAGGTCAGCATGAGGAGACCTCATCTCACATCAGCATTTGCACATGGCTGGGCTTGGGCAGGTTTTGTGGAAGAGGATGGAGATTGCTGTTGGAGACTCTTGTTTCAGCCACGGACCAGGGGCAGCAAACCTTACCCATGGCATGTGTCCTGCCTGGGCAAAGCGCCGCTGAGCAGTGCTGGGGTCAGGCTTGTGCACCTCACTGCATTCTTTGCTTTTATCTTTTGAATAAAAGCTTTGTTTCTTTGCTTTTGGATCTGTCTGTAGATCCAATAAGTTTTTACATGTGCTTAGAGGAAGTATGAGCCAAAGCCAGGCTGCGGGATGGTTTTTGCCCAGGCTGCAGGGCACAGTTAGGGAACAGATGTTCAGTTCAGACTGAAATCAATCCCAAGCTTGAAATCTGCACTAATGACTCTGATCCCACATCGAGAACTTCAAAGAAAAGGGAAATCTTTTTGTAGTTCCAGCTCAGGTGTAACTGAGATTCCATTTTACAGACTGCTTTCCACAGACTTTGTACTTGTAAAGCCCAGCAAACAGGCCTCTCCCATTTCTGCATTAAACTTAATGCTGTGTGTACTGAAGACATGCAAGTTTGCCCTCCGCTTACCTTGGTGTATGAGTTAAAGACCTCACCAAATCCAGACTCATATTCCTGGTTAAATGAATTCCATGCAGTCCTGGCTGGCTGTCTCAATCAGGGCTGTTTCTCTGTCCATTGGTACAGACAAATAGGTGCTTCATAGTCCAGATCAATACCTGCTGCAGTTCTTGCACGTCTGTGTAACTGTGACCTTCCTGATTGAAGGGACGGCCTCTGCAGAAGCATGTGGACTTTGGAACAGGAATGCTGACAGCCGTAAAGAAGCAAGTATATTTTTTAACTGCCTTTTTAACTGTTTCTAGCAGTAAAACTAAGTATGGTTTGCTGTGGATCTGCATCTCGTTGCTGCAAATCCCTTCCTCCTTGTGTCCTCTTGGTGCTACCCCCATGCTCTGCACTTACTCATCAATACCTCACATTTTCCTTCATTCTTCCCTTTCCTCACATCCTCTAATTTTAGCACTGCTTAAATAAGTCTGTGTTGAAACAATCTGTATAGTATAGTGCATATAGAGCTGAGATAAACACTGACAGGTCATCAGGAATTAGGTGTTTTCATCTGGGTGGGAGTTTTATTTGGTTCCAAGTTCCCCATTGATTCTGATGAATTTCAGCAGGTTAGAGCACACATTCTGACATGCTTTTGATGTGCTCTGGCTGGACAATGACCTATGGATCAGCTTTTAAAAGCTATATCACATTTGAAATGGTTTTACATATTCTTGTGGGAGGCCTTAAAAAGTTGTTAAGCCATGCAGGTAACTTTCCCTTCTCCCTTATTTCCTAGAATTCGATCCTGTATACAAATGCTACAACCTTTTACTTTTTTGGTTGGGTTGACCAAACCTTAATATGTGCTCAGCAGCAGAGGCATGGTTTAAAACCTGCAAAATAATACTGGTGTGAACACAGCTGTTGCTTGTAATCCTGCATGCAGTGGCTCAGATTTAGAGCTATGTGGTTATTACACCAAGACTTTGGGCCTTCCTTTTTACTTATAATCAATAAATCTTAGTTAATGTGAGTATTTACTGATCTAACTTGCTACATGGATGTTTTCTTTCTTGTTTTTAGAATTACATGAAGCCGAAAAAATATTCTCCCCGCTGAAAGAAAGCAGAAGAGTCTGCACACCAGCAGCCCTTCAGTTGGTGCTTTCCTGAATTTTCTTTTGGTCACCCCCTATTTTTCCTCTTGCCTTTGGAAGTACATGGCAGAACTTACGTGTTGTTGCTGCCCTGAGGGCATCTTGAAAGGCTTCTCACTGGATATCTTCCCCCTCTCTGAGACACTCTGGAGTCCCATGGTGTTGGTCGGTAGGTGATTCAGTTCCTAAGAAATGTCTAGCTGCGTTTTTCAATGTGTGGGGTTTTAGATTCATCTGAAATGAGTATATTTAAAACCATATTTATTCCAGTGTGCTTTGACCTTGACTTTTAAAAATTTGTTAATGTGGATGTAGCTATTGGAGGTAGCTATAAAGTTTAAGTACTACAGATGGGCTGAAATTCACCAGGGTGCAACTAAATGCTTCCTACTTTTAGGTACTTTACAGATTTCAGAGGCTACAAGGCTGGACGTTCTGGTATGAATGCATTTTTTAGTTATCACAAGTAAGTATTGAATCTTTCATAGAGTTATATGGTGAAGTGATGCTTTTTGGCTGTGAACGAGAGATAAAGTGAATACATCGCTGGGGAGGCTGTCTGAATGGGGAACATCTGTCCCTGTGGCAGTGATGCCATACCACAGCAAGTCCTTCTCTTGAGCTAAGCATGGCTACCCTTTCACAGGGGTAATTATTGCCTAAACTCACCCTGAGCACATGGCTGGAAATCATGTTCCTTACAGAGCAGGTGAAAGGAAAATGCTGAATGTCAGCAGTGATTTCACAGAGAGAAGCAGCTTGTTAGGCACAAACATCAGCTGTAGCTAGAAATTTCAGGAGACACCTTTTGAGCTTTAAAGTCATTGATTGATCTGTTTATGTCCTACAGAGGAGGAAACCTTCAGCAGCCTCCCTTAGCATCCATACAGAACTTAAAAGAGGAAGGTCTTGGGGTGGGTTTGCAACAGACCCTGGATTTGCACTGCCAGCAGTGCTCTGAATTTGCTTTGCACAGGCTGATGTGCAGTAAGGACCTTGGCTGTGGAGAACATGCCCACCTTCAATATCTGTTTTCGTGGTCCACGTCACCTCCTGAATGCATGGCTTCATCCTTGCCTGGGTTATGCCTTGGTCGGTACCACATAGGGGATGCCCATACTTGTACACAGCACATGAATCAGCTCAAGGAAGCTCCCAGTTCAGCTGCTGCTGTTTTAGGCCAGAAAACTCCAAACCTGGTGGTTTTGATATGAAGGAGCTGCTTTCTCTGATTGATCTGATGATGCACAAGGTACAAGGTAGGGGTCCTGGATAGATGACTTTCCCTTCATATTTTACATTGGAACACCTTTGACATCTTCTAAACTTCAGGTTATTTTGGTGCAATATCACCCTTGTTTCCTTGAGAGCTCTAAAACTCGCTCTTGGACAAACCTCCTGATTTCCCAGGGGGCTTTCAGCAAGTTCTGGATCTGGTCCTAATTGGAGCTGTGTGAACATATGTCACATGAAGAACTGACAAACCCCAAAATTTGTCATTGGAAAAAACCTTGATATACTGATGATATTTATGTGAGCATCCAAACTGGGACAATTAGTTTTCTGTCATCGATTTGAGTTGCAGAAAAAAAATGTAAAGATGTCAAAATCTGCACATGAGCAGCTGTGGTTTGCTCTTGGGCAATACCATCCAAGGCCTTTGCATGCTTGCTCTGCCCTATGAGCTTTGCTCTTTGGCTGGACCAGGGCTCCTTGGTCTTACCTCTGTGACCATGGTTCGGGTGCGGCCTCACTTCTCCATGCCCTGTAGTACTCCAGTGTCTGCTGGAGTGTGTAACCAGGTCTCCGCTCCCAGAAGGAGCTGCCAGCAAGTAGACTTGTAGAAAGAGAGTGTCAGGAAACTTGGCAGCTGGTAACAGAGCAGCTATATTTGTTGTTTCTAACTGGCAGAACACAAAGCAGAATTCAGTTCAGCTACTATATAAATTACCACAACTTTTTAAGCAAGGGACACTATATAAATATACTGCTAACAACATACTAGGTAATATTTTAATGTGAAATTTTGGCTGACCCTGTTAATTTCATTTGGAGAACAGTACAGGAGAAATATAAGGAATAACATGTCAGGTTGCCCATCAGTAATCCAGTGGCTCTGTGCTGCTTGTCCATCGCTGGTTGTTGATGGTGAGAATGAAACTGAAAGAGTTGCACGAGAGCCACTTTGCAGAGTGAACTGCAGTTGCCAGCTCATTTGAGCCCTGGGTCAAACTGGTACTGCTCCAGTTGGAGCACAGCATTCCCAGGAGCAGAACCTGACTTTGCCAGGGTTCCCATCCACCCCTGAGTCCCCATGGGTCAACTTCTCTTGGTGCTGGTGGCAGTGGTGTCACCAAAGACCAGCAGCATCTCAAGGAGCTTTTTTTTGTGCACAAGTCTACCTGCAAACTTCCTAAAGCTGAAATGTGCTGGACATGTTCATACGCTGCTTAACTTGCATGTCTGCGTTTTCAGCTTATTAGGGTTGTCTTCAGCCTGGTTAGATGTGTTCTCTGTAGAGATGAGACAGTCTCTGCACTTCTTCCTTTAGTAGACTAATCAATAGTTTTATGTCTCATGCCCCTCCCTCTTTCGCTGTTGGGTGGCCCTGGCCACGGGAGGAATTGAGATTGTATGTACACCGTGGCACAGAGGTGATGTGAGATAAATGGTCATTACTGTGGGCACAAGTGCAGGTCAGGAACGAGAAAATCCTACATGAGGGAAGTATCTTCACTGCTCAGTTTGGAGTGCATTTGCCAGAGCACTTGTTGAGCTGAGCTCATTTTGGCAAGTTTTGGGTTCTTTTTATTTGTCTTAGTTTTGAGCCAAGAAGTGTTACAGTTTCAAGCAGTTCTCTCCAAACATGAGAGTTGGAAACCTTCACTGTGATAGCTGAGCGGCTGAAATACCCAGATCCCAGGCAGTGGCGATTTTGAAGAAGTACAGGAAGTTTCCTGTTGTTTGAATATTCCTGTCTTGCACCAGAGAAAAGGTTTGCTGCTTGTCCTTTTGATTCCTCCAGCTGTTTTGAGATGGGTGATAATATTAGACCAGACGGCAACTTCATCAGAGCTCTTCAGAAGTCCTCAGGAAACTGAAAAGAGAGTTGTTAGAAAACACTTCATAGCATCAACACTGCCTTTGATACTGCAGTAAAATGAGGATGAATCTGTGCTGTTGTAATTAAGTGATGGTGTGGAAAATCTGGAAGACACTCAGGTATAATGGAAGCATAAACTCCCCCAACATCAGACCTGCCAATAAGTCCCCTTTGGCTTTGGCACCTTCCTCTGTGACTTTGCAAATATGTTCGGCAGCGGCTGGAGTTCAAGTTACAGCCACAGAAAGTAAAACGAATGTCACTGAAGATGTGCTCTGCAAAGAAGAGCCACGCCTGCTGCGCTATATTGGATGAAATAGTCTGGGGATTATTTCTTCCTAAGTGGCCCAATGCAAGCCGCTACCTTTTCTGGACTCCAGTGGAGAGGATGCAAGTAAGTTCTGCAGCATTTTCACGTTTCCCTTAACCTGATAAATACCATTTTTTTCCTAGAGGGTAGCAGGGTGTCAGGCTATGCCTGGGAATATTCCCACCAGGCTCTGCAGGCGTGCAGACGTGCTGTGGAACGAGCAGGGAAGCTGGTGTCTGCTGAACAGGAGAGGGCACTGGCACTCCAGCAGCTGTACTGCGCTCCGCACCCTGACCGGTGCCGAAGGACTGATGTACTGCATGCCCTCATTACCTTACACTCTTAGGATGAGACAAGAGCCTAAGAAAAGAGTGAACTGCATTTGTTGTCTGAGTCCCTCTCGAGACAGGGAAATCACAGGGTTGGAGCTAAATTGCTGTGCACACACGCTTGGTGGGAGCCTGCTCCTTTCCATGTAACATAGGTACATCCATCTGCTGCAGTCTGGTACAGCTCTTGTGAGTGGTTTTTATTTTAAAAACCCCTCTGATTTAGTGTCCTTTTCTTAGCACCTACATTAGGAATTCAATACAGAGCCTAAGGTGGCATTCCTGTCGTTTAAGGGAAGCTCAGGTTGTTGCAGTCTCTCCTGCAGTTGTAAAGTGTGTAGCCCTTCACCCTGAGAGACAATATGTGCTGCCTCTCCTCCTGCTCCCATCTCAGCTGAATTTCCCTCCTGCTTCAGAGCATCAACAAACAGTGTGCTGGGCAGCAGTTACCAAGAGACTCTGCACCTATGCATGAGGAGCACTGGTCAGGCCCTGTCCCTCCAAGCCACCGTCCCACTGTCTCCAAATGTGATGCTGGTGAAGGTCTCCCTGCCCTAAATCCAAGTGCTGGGCACAGGCCTCTATTTTTTTCTTCATCCTTTTTTGCTTTCATCTTTTGCTTTTGCACATAGAATGAGTCTATTGTGTCGGAAAGAACCAAGTTCTGCTTGTTTTCAAATCTAATAAGTCTTAATTAGATCCACAGTAAAGCTCTTATGAAGCTTTTGGCATAATTACAGGCTGGAAGAGCTTCCTTGCTGGAATCTAAATCCAGCCCCTGGCTTCCAGGTCCTGTCAGTGTGGCAGAGAGAAGGAGATGAGGCACAGTGGCAGCCGCCCCTTCATTTCTCTCCCAAGTACCTTTGCAGTTTGTCTCTGCTCTATATGAATGTTTGTGAAATTCAAAGCAGAATAGAACTCACTGCAGTGGAAGGAAGCATATTTAGAAATGTGAAAAATAGGAAGGGAAAATGTTTTATTTGCATTATTCACTAGGTTCTATTATTTATTATATTGCTGTGATAGTGTATCATTTTATAACTCTCAAAGAAATGATCACGCCTCTGGAGGGAGGCTTTGTGCTGCTGTAGCATGTCTTTTAAATAGGGTCTCTTGATACAAGATGTTTGTCTATTTCAGTGCTGCTTAGTTTAAATGATAAATTCATCAGGTTGGGTTTTGACATATGCCCAGGAGAAAGGCAGTTCACATTCATGCTGCTTGCTGCCTCCCTCACTCTGCCTTCAGCTAAATTTTCCCTTTAAGCCAGAGGTTATCTTGTGAGGGGGAGAGCTTGGGCAAGGGGAGCCAGCAAGGTGCAGCAGTGGGCTGATATCCAGGTTGTTGGGGTTTTCATCCTCCTCAACATCCTTTGTGTCATCACTTTGTCCTCAGGCTCATCTAAACCAGAAGGAACTTCCCAGGTGGCGAAGGCACATTTGGGTCTGGTACATGCATCTTTAGGAGATTGCTGCATTTTGATGATGTTCTTGAAGGGCTACAGAGCTGCTGGTATTTCTGGGGTAATCTGTTCTCATGCATAACTTGGTGTAAGGGTAATGTAACAAGTTAGGAGAGATTTTCCTGCATTTTTCTTACTTCTTACAGAAATGAAGATTCTTAGTTTGTCAGTGCGTGGTTGCTTTCTCAGCACAGGAGAAGATAGGTGTATATGTTGTTCAGTTCCTTATCCCTGCTTAGCAGGTCTGTGGGAGCAATCTCTTGGACAGTGTCCCCTTTTGCTGCAGCAGCTGCTGCCTACCACAGCTCTAGCATCTTGGGTGATTTTTTTTTTCCCCACTTATGGTATAGACAGGATTTTTAGCCTGTCTTAAAGAGCTTATAGAGCCTATGCCTACCAATACCTCCCCATAGGCAAATATTAGCACATTCATTCATTTATGTGCAGGAGCTCATTCAGGTCCACTTGTGTGCATCCACGTGTGTCCATTAGTGAGGATTTGCCTGGAAACCCACCCTCAAAACTGTCCAGATTCAGTCTGAACCAGGTGAACCCTTAAAAAGCCTGGAAAAAATAAGGACCTAAAGTGTTTCTCTTTGAGAATGCATAAATATTCAAATGCTAAACTAAAAGGCCTCTCGTCTCATCCCACAAGCCATTTGAGAGCATTGCTCATTCAGCCACATGAAGATTTTAGTACTTCAAAAAATTACCACAAAACATCTGCAGTCTGCAAAGAGCTGTTCTGCAAAGCGCCTTGTAGGCGTTCTGCGATGCATCCCTGAAGGATTTATTACCTCCAGCTGGCTGATTTGCAGCGAATCCTCCTGTCCTCATCTAGATGGCACTCTGCAGTCTCAAAAAGCCTTTTGCAAATGAACCTGGAGAGTGAAGTGTCAGCAGTCACAGCTGGGCTCGTGGATCTTTAGTTGTGATTTTGTCCAACTCTAGTTACATGAATGGGCAGGAAAGGAAAGAGAGGAAAGGGGGAGAAAAGAAATTATACTGATGGAATTTGTTAGGATTTATGATCTTTGGGACATTAGGAATAGTCTTTTCTCCTGGAGCAGATGCTGGTCCCTAATGGTTGCTTCATAAATATGTGCTGTGTATTTTGGGAAGCTGCAGCACAGGCACGCTTCCTCATCTGCTCTTTAGCCAGTTCCAACCTTCACCCACCTATTTCTTGTCCTTGTAGGCTGTTCCTGAGCCTTTCTGGTACTTGGGTGGATATTTCTCCCATCTGAGCTGCTTTGCTCTCTCTTTCCCCCAGGTCACTACATGTCGTACAGCTTGGCCTTTAAAGGATTGCAAGAAAGCAAAGGGATTAGAAAAATAAGTAAAGATGATTAGTATTTAGATACTGAGATACTGCAGAAAATAGAGCTATCCCAGGGTAGTACTTTCTTACTTTTAAAGCAAATCTATTGTGTTCTGCAAGTTTATTTTTCTGGTTATTTTCGGGCAGGAAGAGGAATGCCTGGGGGCCCCAAATACAAAGCAGGATCCAATAAAGGCAGTTTGGGGAGTATGAGAAAGGATATTTGGGGGTGTGCTAAAAGGTTCAGGGGAAAATGCAGTAATGTAGAAGTAAAAAGAGCCGGGGGTAGCTGGGAAGACCAGTGTGCATTTTTAAACTGCATTAAAAGGCCAGCATCCCCAGTAGAAGCAGAATACCAGTGGTGCCAGCTTTCTGATAGTCTGAGTTCATGGCATCAACTTCAGACTGAGAAAATCACCTTAATCTTTGGCCAATCAGACACTTGGGGATGCCCTGGGTGCATATATAACACGTGTATGTGATTCCCTAAATTGTGGGATTTATTGGCCTGAATGGGATGAACGGTGATGAATACGTTGTATAATTTCCTGGTGGTTTCCTTTCCTTAGCATGTGATGGTGAAGCAAGATTTTTGTTTACCCATATGGCCCTTGCCTGCAAGGGGAACTATGTGGCTGAGTATTGGTATCAGCACTTGTTAAATGTGGAGCAGCTCTGTCAGTGGCCTTTGCTTGGAGTGAGACTCCTTTTAATTGAAAGCACCAGTACTGGGAATGGTGGCTGGGGAGATTTATTGGAGTTATTTCTCCGTATGTCCTGTAAGCTTGCTCTGATTGAGCACGCTCTGACTGCTGGTGACTCATTTAGTTTTCCTGTGGCACTTGGAGAGAACCTTGAGCCGCTGTGGAAACACACCCTTGCCCATGTTGGGGCACTTGGGCATGGCCTCGTCCCAGTGCAAATCCCCATTTGCACATTGTTCAGCTCTTTCCAGAGAGCAGCTTTTTGCTGGGTAGCGGTTGCCAGAGCAGCAGTGGGTTTGTCAATCCCATGTCCATTTTTCCCAGTCTGTGATTTTGCCCTGATGCCCACGTGCATTGCCTGGAGTGGTGTGAGCATGGCTCACCCCCTCCTCCTCCAGCTCCCACTGGTCCTTTCCCGTGCTATTATCCCTGGCGTGATCACCTGCGTGGCTGTATGCACTTCCTGAAGTTCTCCTTCCCTTTAATTTCTGTGCCTCTGGCGTGGGCAGCATCATGTGTGCTGCTATTTTTTGCCAGTTTGCACTGGTTCAGCTTGCAAAACCCGTGTGTCCTGTTTGTTGTTTGTGTTTACCTAATATTTATTGCCTGTTTGGGGCTAACAAGAGCTTTGGGAAATGATTTTGTAAAGCTGCTGCTCTGTCCTGTAAATCCCTGCCTTTGAGGTCTGCTACTGCTAATACAAAGTAGATGAGGGTGAAGTGTGTGTGAATTGGAAGATATTATAGATAAAATTACAAATGGTTTAAAAACTTTTCCTACATCTGGTGCCCATTAACCAAGGATGTGTCAAAAGAAAATCTACCTATCTACATCCATACACCCATTCTCTCTCTCTCCATCTCTGTCCTTCCATTCCCTGCCTTTCAGGTAACACTTTGGCCTGAAGCTCAAACTCTCAGCTGCATTGCTTGATGTTTTTAAAATAAACAGATGCTCCGAAAAGCCCAGTCCATGATGGGTTCGTGTCAACCCACTCTTTCTTCAGAGCTGCTTCACGCTGATCTGGGCAGTTTTAAAATCTGTTGTCTTTGGCTGCTGTACCCCATCTCCTCCTGGGCTGCTTACCCTGCAGGGATGAAGGCAGAAGAGTGATGGATGTAGTCCCGGTGGGTTGTCACTCGTCATGCTAGGCAGGAGGTGTGACTGGACAGACCACAGGGTTGCTCACACAGGATATGAGTAACTTGGAGGAGCCATCCTTTCCTGACCTGGAGCAAACAAGGCGTAGTGAGTAAGAGGTGGCTTGGGCATGTCATGGCATGCTGGAGCACCACAAATAGCCTCAGGCTCCATAGAGGAGCTGCTGACTAGGGAGAAGAGGAATTTCAGGATTCTGGCAGCATGTTGCAGGGGTGGCAGAGCTCCAGATGGGGTTTCCCATGTTATGAGCTGGAGCACTCTTTGAACCTGTGCTGCTTTTTCAGCAGAAATAGGTTTTCGCCTCTGTCATCCAAAGATCCTGCCTTGGTGTGAGGGGAGGGCTGCAGGATGGGAGGGTAGTTGCAGAGGTACTAGTTTCTCCTCATGTGGTAGCACTTGCTGTTGAAATTGAGGGGTTGACCTGGTAGAGGAGCTGTGTGGTGGTTCCCAGCTATGGTGTGGCCCCAGAAATAGTGTGATTGAAACATAGTTTAGGTGCACAATTTTGAAATATTTGGAAAATATGTCACAACTTTTTAAGTAGAAAACTTAAAAATTATTAAAGGAAAAAAATAGATCATAGAATGGTTTGGGTTGGAAAGGACCTTAAGATCATCTAGTTCCAACCCCCCTGCCATGAGCAGGGACACCTTGCACTAAACCATGTTGCCCAAGGCTCTGTCCAACCTGGCCATGAACATTGCCAGGGATGGAGCATTCACAACTTTGGGCAAGTGCATCCACCCTCACAGTAAAGAACTTCATCCTTATATCTAATCTAAACTTCCCCTGTTTAAGTTTAAACCCATTACCCCTTGTCCTACCACTGCAGTCCCTAATGAAGAGTCCCTCCCCAGCATCCTTGTAGGCCCCCTTCAGATACTGGAAGGCTGCTGTGAGGTCTCCACGCAGCCTTCTCTTCTCCAGGCTGAACAGCCCCAACTTTCTCAGCCTATCTTCATACAGGAGGTGCTCCAGCCCCCTTATCATCCTTGTGGCCCTCCTCTGGACTTGGTCCAACAGCTCCATGTCCTTTTTATGGTGAGGACACCAGGACCGTACACAATACTGCAAGTGAGGTCTCACGAGAGCAGAGTAGAGGGGCAGGATCACCTAGGATATGCTAGGATAGAAATAGGGTAAAACTTTTCATTTGCTTTGATTATTAAGACTGTACAATGGGCCATAGATATGGCAAAAAGTCATGCCCTTGGTCCCTGGTGCTTCCCCACAACCTTTCTTTTGTGCTGTGTCAAGGAGGGCCATGGTTTTGCCTTGTAATACTGCATGCAACACATTCCTTAATATATGTGCTACTTTACTTAACCAGACAGAGTGACTTGGTTGTTAGGAGCCTGCTGTCCTGGCAAACCTCTCTTTGTAGGCAATAATCCTTCCCTTTTAAGTAGAGCAAGGAGCCCATGGCTGGAGCAGGGGGAGGCAGTGGCTCCTCTGGTGGGGCTGAGGATGTGATAAGTGCAAGTGCTGTGGAGGATGCAGCCGCTTTAGAAATAGATGTTTTCATTTTCCCTTTTTAACAGGGTTTTATTTTAGGAAGTTTTAGCTAACGTCATTCTAAAGTTTATTTCTATTTTATCTTTTAAATAGGCTCTAAAGCTCCTGGCTGGGTTTTCATTTTTGCTGGCTGCGATAAAGAGAGGTGAATGGGCTGCTTCTCTCCAGCAGGGATGCTTTTGTGGCTGCTCAGCGTGTTCCTGCTGCAGCACCTTGCAGCCTGACCTACCTATGGCTGTGACTCATCCACCACCTCTCTGGAGGAAGTGAGGATATCAGATGCACTTGTGCAGCCTCCTGAGCTGCACCTGTACATGAGATGTTGCACACAAACTCCCTGTGGCTTTTGCCAATGTGTCCTGGGGCCACTCGGGTTTCCTTTGCTTCCTGCGCTGCCGCTGTCCCAAACTGGGCATTGAGTCTTGCCAAAACCACAGTTAATAAAAACAAGATGAACCTGTGTGTGATGTGTGCTGCCAGGGCAGTCTTGGTTTTCATACAGTCATAGACTCATAGAATGGTTTGTACTAGAAGGTACCTTAAAGCTTGTCTATTTTCAACCCCCTGCCAGGGACACCTTCCACTAGAGCAGGTTGCTCCAAGCCCTGTCCAACCTGGCCTTGAACACTGCCAGGGATGGGTTTGGTGCAAAAGTCTTTGTCCTGGCCTCCAGTGCATGGATGGGGGATGCAGTGGGCATTGTGTGCTGGGGAGATTGCTTGTAAGCCTTCACCTTGATGCCTGCCCTGTGGTTGGCTCAGCTGGAGGAGCTGCAGCCCTGCTGCTCTGTGGGCTGAGAACTCGCACCCTCGTCACTCGGGTTGTTGCATAAATAAATCTAATTACATGGAAATGGATAGCTGCTCTTTCTATGCTTTTCCTTAATTAGTCATTTGCTGCATGTTTGTACAGCACAAGCTAATTTAAAGTAAATTCATATACAATTAATTTTGCTGTGAAGCTCTTCCTGAAGATGCCACTTCTGTGTTAAGTGGGAGAATAGCAATGGCCAGTTCAAAAGCTGGACTTGGGACTGCTCAATACTAATTCCCTGCACTACTACAGGCTCCTTTCCTGACCCGAGGCAAGTCACTGAAATCACTGTGGGATTTTGAAGGAAGTTTGTGTGCTTTGAGTGCCCAAATCCCTCAGATACAGGAAGCATCTGGGTTCTCACATATGCTTCTGTCACTTGTCTGTAAAATGGTGAAAAAGTGCAGCATTTTGGCTTACAGATATAATGAAGAATATAATGATAGTGAGGAACCTATATCTTGTGATGGTGTCTTTTTGCTGCCCTTACTCCTCTCTCCTCTTGGTTGGACCAGTCACCCCTGAAAAGATGTCAAGGTACAGCTAACCTGTGAGGGCACTTTGCTATTAAGAAGCTTTTTCAGTGATGCCAAGTTTGTGGTGTTGGAGTCGCAGGAAGGGCAACTTGGCTGGTGCAAGAGTGAGGCTCCTGGGCTGTGCTTCCAAGCAATGGGAAAGTCAGCGTTTCCCTATCCCCTTTGCCACTGGCTTTGCTCCCAGCAGCAGCATTTGGTGCTATCGCTGTGTTGGCACTGATTGGCCATGCGCTGAACTGATTTATCCTGAAAACTTGCAAAAGCAGTTGATTTCTTAGAGGACAGTTCAGTTCAGGAGTGGTGCTAAGCAATGGGCGCAGACGTGGGTGGAAAGAGCTATAGTGAAGCCATGTCTGTGGTCCTAAGCTGAGTTTGTGGGGCTGGCAGGTAGGGGGAGAGAGGGATTTTCTTCCTTTTTCAGGCTGATAACCCACATAAAGCACCAAAATGCCACATCTTTTTCTTTCACTTGAATATTTCAGTAAAGGAATGTGTCTGATTGCATCAGCCTGCATTACCCACTGCATCACTAAGGATGTGCTGAGGATGCACAGTGCTCTGTGACATTTGCTGCTGGTTTAGAAGTATCTTCTTCACTACAGTTTATTTTTTGTGGAGTAATATTTTTTGTTCTTTTATATATTTCAGCATTCTCAGTCATTCTGGAAAAGAAAGACTTACTGGGCAAAATAACATGCATGCGGAGGTGTGGGCTACATGTGACAGAAAATTCTAAATCTTGAATAAGACTGGGTCAGTGGTGATTTTGATGGGCAGTGTGAGATAGCACAAGATAGGTCCTGGCTTATGAACACCTGTGTAAATGGAGTGTATAGGTCCTTAGGCTGAGCCCAGCATCAGTGCAGTGTTAGGATGTTTGGACTAATGCGTCCTGTGGGCTGGAGTCACGGTTGCTGATTGGTTTGTTCTTTGGTTTCCTCATCTGGAATAAGGGAAATGTTTAGCGTTTTGAGCATTTGGATAAAGCTAAACAAAAATGATGCAGCATTTCATTCCAGACTGAAGGCTACTGCACAAGAATAACTGTTCCAGAATAACTTGTCACACAGACAACCTGAAAAAAAATTAAATCTGTTCTAACCAGAAAAATGAGGGAGGTTCAGACCTCTGGATGAGAAGCACAGCTCCTGAAAACACACGAATCTCAGATCACAATAAGCTCCTTAAGAGCTATAGAAATAATAGTGCTGTTTTGGTAATGGCACATCATGATCCTATCTATATTTGTACTATATACATGTATATATTCCAATTTTATATATAAATCCAATTTACTGGTGTGGGCTTTGATTGAGAACTCTGACTTGTATTTTTAGTAAAATGAGAGAAAGGACTATAATTTATCAAAGCAACACTGCTGATTTTATGATGAGAATGGGAGATAATGGAATTCCTGAGACTGTATGGATGCTCTTCGCAGTGATTAGATAGGGCAGTATATGGCAGAACTTAACTGAATTCTTTCTTCTTAAGATTGTTTCAAACCTAATCTATTTACAACTCTTTTGTTTTATGGATTCACATAGGTACTTAGCAATACTGAATTTTTAAGATAATTTATCATAACAAGTAGTTTTTGCTTGGAAGGTATCTCATGATGCAGACCTCCATTATCAGCAATAATAATGGACATCCACTACTAAGATTAGTAGAGCCAGCCTTTATTTCTTTTTAGTCAAAGCTTTCTATCAAATTCCAGACTTGAATTAAAACTTTTGTTCCAGCATGTCAAATATTGCTTCATCATCTAGGGGGTTTGTTGGTATTTTTTCCCTTTTTAATTTGGGCGTGTGTTGGGGTAGTTTGGAAAGCACAACAGGCCTGTGAAGGCATGAAGGCTTGACGAGTCCACTGTGAATATCCAGTGAACTTGCTAATGAGCAGAAATGAGTGTTTCTGCCTTCAAACCAGGTCTGCGTCAGGATCTGCCTGTTTTCCATTGGCATAGTGTGGTGGGGGAGTCCCAGGTTGGACACCCATGCAGTGTGTCAAAGTGTATTTGTCCTGCTCCTCCCTCCTGGTGGGTTTGCTGAGGCTTCGTGGGGTTGGGCGTTGGACAATCCGTGTCATCCTGAGCAGAGGCTTTAAAGCTGCCTGGCAGCTTAGGCCTGGGTGGCACCAACCCCCTGATGAGCAATATTGAACTCTGCTGCATTTTCTTGGGACCCTGAGCTGAGGTTAAGCATGAACATTCTCATGTGCATGACTCTGATGAATGTTGTCTGGGGCTGTCTTAGTGTCAGTGGCGTAGGTGGCATGGAGTTTGCAGCGTGCCAGTTCCATAGCTGCGTTCCCTAAGCAAGGGGCATGGGCTTGTCATGTTTTCTTTTACCCGTCCGCTGTAGTGGTGCTCTGAGCCATTCTACAGTGACCCAGTAGGGTTTCTTATTCCTACAGGAGGATTCTGTCATTTTTTGGGACCTTTTTCCATATACTAAGCTTAGTCATGTTGTGTGATGTTCTTCAGCTGGTGGCAGTGTCCTCTCTATGATCTGACATCTTTTTTTAATCCTGTGATGGTCTCGGTGGGAAGCAACACAGCTCCAGAACATCCTCATGTTGTTCATGTGCTCCCTTAGAGGAATAAACACCCAAAGAACTCAATTTTCCTGTGTTGCAAGTGGCTCTGCAGGCAGTCTGAGCAGTCGGCTCCCCAGGTACCCTCCATGAAGCAGCCTTTTCTTTTATTCCCTTGGAATTTTTGCGACTGCCATTAACTTCATTCTCGGTTCTGTTAAAGGACACGGTCGCACATGGGTCAGAGATGTGCAGGTAGGCAGAGCGTTTAAACATGGCTGGGAGAGGGCTCATATGCAGGACCCCTGATGCCTGCCTCACTCAGGTGTCCAGGCCAGGAGGAACTGCTTTGCACATCCAGACACCACCAGCACCTTCTGCTCTGGCCTTCACCCTCAGCCCTGACATTTTCTCCACTTGTCACCCATGCTTCTCACTGGGCAGAGGGGAATGGAGCATACCCCAGGGCTGTGCTTCCAGTAACTGCTTGCCCTCTGCTTTGAAATATTTTACTTAATTTACTGCTTCTGCAATGTATCTGTTCTGGCTGGGCCGGGAGCTGTGTGCTATCAGAGTTTCTTCTAGGAGGTAATTGTAGACTGGGGCTGAATTATCCCTACCACCTCATAGCCTGAGCTATGAAAGCCTCTTACTATCAGGCAGCTTTTCCAGAGCCAATATAACTTCAGAGTCTTGTCTGAACCCTTCATATATTTCCAAGACTATCCTTGAAATATGGTCATCAGAGCTCTTCACAGCATTTAGCAATGGTATGTTGGATACTGGATGCCAAAATAACACCATTTCCCTGCACTTGCTTGTTAATCTCCTATTTATGTAGCACTGGATTTCTTCTCCCCTCTTAGTATCACAGTGGGGAGTTAAAGTGTGGCTGGTTCTGTACAAATCCCACCCCATTTAATTTTCTCAATTGCTGATGCCAAAATGCTCTCATCCATGTTATTAGCATGTCCCGTGTGCTTGGTCCTTAGACAGGCAATGTGCTATTTGCAGCTATTCAGGGCACTTTGCTCAAATAAACTGATATTAACCAGCTCTCCAGATCTGTTCCTGTCATTAAGGCTGGTCCTGGCACCAAATTCTGCCACACACAAACTTGTCAGTAATGGCTTTGTGTATTTCCCAGATAACTGAGCAATGTATTGAATAGGGTTGGATTAAGGACAGAAACTATTTGTCTATTTATTATGTGGTACTTACTGGTTAGCTAGCTTTAAATAATTAGAGTACCTTTGTGTTGTATAAAACATAGATTGAAAATCTACTGCTCATTGAAGTCTGCTTCAGGCTTAGGTCTATGTTAAAGTACTGGTGCAATCAGAATACCTGGTTTAGCTGACATTTTATTTTCCATGGTAGATGATGATATGCATATCAGTTGATCTTTAGTTCCCAGATACCTTGTATATTTATAAGTATTGGCTTATATGGAGCTTTCTCCACAGTTCCCAGATGGATCTTGCTATATCTTATTGAATGTGTTAACAGTTGGCATGAACTACTCAGGGTTCTCCTTGGGCAACTTATGTTTGCTAAGAAGTAATACAGAGATGCTTGTTTAGGAGTTTGTTTAATGAGAGTTTTTCATCAGAGAATGAAATCTGGCCAGAGGTCTGGTTCCCAGCAGTTCTGTGCAATATGCTTCTGAGTTCAACTATAGCAATCCTGCTGGTGACAACTAGCAGCTTTAAACAAACTGGCTCCAACTTTGAGAGTGCTTCTAGATGGGTTTAATTTAGATGGTTTGTGCCTGTCCCGGCTCAGTCCCTCCACAGCATGTCCCTTGTTTGAGAACACAAATGGCTTTCCCTCACCCTGGGCTGTGCTTCTCTTGGTTACAGTGGTGGAGTGAGCCCGAGTGGTTGCTGAGTGAGCATCTTGCCAGCTCCTGGAGCACTGCATTCAAGCAACCTGTGCCTAAAACTGAAAAGCCACCTTGGTTGCAGATGCACAAAGACTGTTTCATCCAGCCAAGCCTGTAGTCATGCCTGGGTGGAGGCAAGCCACTGACCAGGGCAGCAGCCCTGGGATATATATACCATGTGTAGTCAGTGCTGCGGCATAAACCCTGGCTGCACTGCAGCTACCCTGGTAAAACACATGTAGAAACTGTTCACCTTTTGGTAAGGTCCAAACCCAGGGAATTTTGGCTTTATTTCTGTAGCACATGCTGCTGCAATTTCTGTAGCTGGTTGCTTAAAAAGAGAGGGCACAAGGCAGCTTGTGGCACTCTGTAGTGCAGTACCCTGGTCTTTCAGGAGGAATTTGGCTTCCACATAGAGATCGTTCAGTATTGCCTTCAAATCAGGCAATCCGTTGGCATTTCTTACTGCCAAATCCCCCAATGGAGGAAGCATACACACATCAGTAGAAAACAAAAGAGAAAGACTTAAAATAAGATACAGGTTTAGTGGTTTTAGAGTCCTGCAGCTGTTTTAGAGCACTCTACTGCTGTGCCAATCCCCTGCGATGCACAGCATATGTCAAGGCAGCTCCATTTAAAAGGATAATGGCAAACAATCTGAAAGGCTGCCTCTTTTTATGTTCTTTTTTTCATCCTGGTGAATTAGAGGATTTGGTTTGGGTTTTTCAGTGGTCTCCTGGGTAACAGCAGTGTGGTGTTCTAAGTTTGTAATAAGGATATCTATGTAAATAATACTGATTTTGCTGCCTCCTGTAATGCTTGCTGCCTGGGAACACTCAAGTTTTTTGCAATTGCTAATTTCCTATTATTTGGAATAGAGAAACACCTCCAGGTAATGCACAGAGTATTGATGTAGTGTGTGTTGTGCTAATCAGTTGCCTTTAAAAGCCATACATTTGAATAACATGGGCTTCAAAAGACTGAGGGTCTTTTTGCACTCAGAGCCATTAAAATAATTGTGGTGTTTGGGTATTTTCCTTTGTCATTCCAAGGTTTTAAAACAGATACCAGATAGTATGAGATGATGTGAATGGAGTTTCAGCCTTGGAGAAGAGACAGATGAAAGGTGGGAGAAAAGAATGCTTATGGTCTTTCACAGATTGTAACTGGATGTGTAAAGAGGTGAAGGATGCTGCAGCCCAGTAGACTGCAGTGCTGTGCTGAGGACAGGCACTTTGGCTCAGAGCAGCATTCTTGGTGCTGTAATATGGTTTTCCATATGGTGCTGCCCTGTGCTGGTTGAATCTGTAGTCAGATACCCAAGCATAGCGTAAGGCCCCAGGTATCCAGGCTCCGTCTGGGCATCTATGTTGCCAGAAATTCCCTGTGCTTGGTCAGGAAGAGGAGGACGAGCTGAGTCCTTAGGACACCCTATGCTCTTCCCTGGAGAGCTGGCATGTGCTGTTACTGTTGGGAAGAGGTGATGGGCATGGAGTGGGGTGGCAACAGAGCCCCAATGGCACGTGTAGTGCTGGCAAGAGAAAACATCAACAGCAGTGAAGCAGGCAAAAGTTTAATGGATTTTGTAGAGCAGTGCAGAAGTTTTCAGGATGAACACAGAACACATTGCCAGCATCGGTCGGTACCTACCATGCAGCAACATGGATGCAGCTTGGGGCTTGTCGCATGTTGCAGTGGAGGGACACAGCAGCAGACCTTGCTGTACCTGGCAGCACCGGCTTCGTGCTGGAATGTAGAGCCACACACTGCAGCTATGTGGAACCGAGATCTGTGTAGTCCTACATCTTCATAGGGATGTACAGGGATCTATTGCCATGTGTAAATGGCAATCATTCCTCTGTTAAATCTAAGTAAACAGTTTATTTTCTCCTGCAAATGATTAATGTCTTGGCACTTAGCATAATACATTAATCTTCTTTATCATCCAGTTAATCTGTTCCACAAAACCAATGAGCAGTGGAATCTTCTGACCTAGTGGTTGGTATATAATTTTGCAGTAGTGTATAGTGAATTACAAGAGCCACTGTGTTTTAGTACTGCTGATGAATTTGTGCTACAGAGAGATCTCTCAGGGTTAATATCTTAGCCTATGTGTTGCACTTAAGAGCAATGAATAAAGGTCTGGGGGAGAAGGATTTCTGGGAGTTAAAGCTGAAATAGAGAAAGCAAAAGAGTGTCTGCTGTTTTCCTCACACCAAACCATCCGTTTGAGAGAAGAGTAATATACTGCAATGTGACAGACTGCTAAAATCAAGAGCTGATCCTTTAAATAATACAGAAATATCAAAGAGACTCAATAATTGACTTTCATGGAGTTGTTGTTGGTAGTAACGGATGTTGGGACAGGGCTTTGGTTTCATCTCACCTGAGGTTTGGCATTTAATCCATGAGATAGGACACCAGTCCCCTGGGCTCACCCTGCAGGAAGCAGAGAGTGATGTGCACATCTGGGTCATTACTCAGCCCACCTCAGCTGTTCCTCCCTCTGTAGTTTGCAGAGTGCAGTGGCATTTGACACTTCAAATTGATGTTTGATATTCAGGTGGCATGCTTAGGTACACAATAAGCCTGTGATCTGCTTATGTGAAAGGCTTAGTTATAAACTGTGCTTGTTTTGGCTACAAATAATGCATTGGGGCTACCCAAAATGTTGTGCTTTTAATAAAGTGGCTGGCAATAGCTGAAATTCCTCTAGCTACTTTTTCCCAGGACATTATGGGGAAGGAGAAAAATCAGGAAAGGAAACAGAAATATCACTGTGGTATTTTTTCTTTCAAAGCCTACCAAAAGGTGCAGTGCTATGTTGAGAAAAAGGCTGAGCCTTCAACCTCATCCAAGGGAAACAGCACAGAAAACTCAGTTAATTCCTCTGTATTGCATTGACCTTTTATTTGTCTTCATTTTTTTCCTCATTTCTGTGATGCGTGGTGTCACACCAACCTGTGGGGCCGTGGGGAAGGGTGAGCAGTGCAAGTCCCAGCTCTTGATTTCAATTCTGAGTATTGAGGCACACAACTAATACATGGAGAGACACCATCAGACAGAAGGAAATTTTGTCTCTTTGCTGGGCTCCTCCACAACACTGAAGTGTTGGCTCTGACCTGCTGCTGGTTTGCTCCTTTGAGGAGCCAGTAGACTTGTAACCACCTTCTTCTGGCTCCTCAGCCCTCCATTGCAAGATGCTGTTTGCTCATGCCTCTGTTTACTTGCTGCTAGCTTCATGCTGCACACCAGGTTGCTCAGAGCTGGTGGTGGTACTCCAGCTGCTGACAGCGGTATTCTGTTCTTTTCTAAAGAGACATTCATGAGCATGGATGGACAAGAACAAGCCATGTCAGACTCTGTACACTGAAAAACAATCCAGATAAAAAAGCTGGAAGCCCATTTTTGCCGTGTTTCATGCTATTCTTATTTTCACATTGCAGACAGATCCTGCCCTTCTTCAGAAGATACAACAGCACACAGCAAAATGTTTTCTTCTTTCCCTCACTCCCACCAAACCCTCCCCAACATAAAACCTGTTCTTTTATTTGATTTTTCTTGCCCCCTCTCAATATGGAGCAGATTTTGGGCAGGGAAGAAATGCCTTTGTGTGTTGCTCACATGCCATTGTTTATGGGAGGAGGAAAATACTCCTTTGGCTCCATGACTGAGTTTTGGCTGTCGTTCTGGAGAGACTATCTAGGAGGAAGGTAGGGGTAGTTAGTTCACATCTAGTCCCCAATTCCTCCTCTCCTTCCTTCCCCTGGTGCCGAGCCATTATATCTCTTCCCACCAGGAGGAGGACTGAGACTGACAAATCCTATGAACTGCAGCTGAGCATGAGTCTCAAGTATAAATAATACCTGGGAAGGATTTACCTGAGCTGTGCTACATAAAACTTGAAGTTCTGGTGGAGATCAGGATTCATGTCAGCATCTGCTGCAAACTAATGCAGGGGGAGGAAAGAAAACCCTCTGCAGCCTGGGGACTGAGCATGCAGGATCCAACTGCTCCCCAGTGGATGGATAGCAGCAGGATATGAGGCTGTGTGACATTGTCAGAGGTAGAATATAGGGAAGAAAAGGTGGATTCTCCTTTTTAAGTGAAGAACAACAGCTTTGCTTCTTGCTTTCACGTGGTAACTGATGATGCAGGTCCTCAGGCACAAAATTTGTGTGTTGAGACAAGTTGCAAGAACTAGAAACTTGTGATCTCTGGCCCAGTACAAGGCAAAAAGCTGAAAGAGTTCGGAAAACTTTTTGATCCTCATCACTGGCCAGTGCACTTGTATTGCTGCGGAGACTTGAGTATGGTGCTTTGTGCTGACGTGAGCTGAGTTTCCCAGGAACAACTGCACTATAAAACACCCAGTAAGTTAAGTGGAAAGGTAAGCTACAATAGGTTCATTCCTTTGACTAACATGAGTTTTTGCTAGGGCTGTTTTTGGCTGAGGATCTTAAATTGCCACATTGCTCTGCAGAAGGGATGCTCATCCACAGGAGCCATTCATGTAGAAAAAGCACCTCTTCCCATTCTACCCAGTGACTTTCACAGCAAAATAAGGGCCTGGTTTTTGAAAGCTTGAAATGCAGAAAGCATCAAATAGCAATTCAAATAATTATAAATGTAGTGCAATCTAGTAAGAAATTACAGGGACTAGAGCTGGACTCTCTTCAGAGTTGCACAGTGAAGGCAAGCAGCTGTGAGCAATTTCAGCAAGCAAAATTCTGCTTAGATGGGAAAAAAATGTTCTCATTGTGAGGGTGGTCAGGCATTGCCACAGGGGCCCAGAAAGGCAGTGCGTTTGTCTGCCTTGGAGATACTTGAAGCTTAACTGGCCACAGACCTGAGCAACTTGAGCTGATGAAGCTGGCCTCACCGTGAGCAGGGTTGTAGTGGGGCCCTCCTGCCAAGCTCAGCTGCTCTCTGCTTCCGTGATTTACAGGGGCGAATTATCTGTTGTTGTTAAGTTACCAATTTATAGATCTATTTTTAATCATGTAAATAGCCTTCTTCGTGAACAGTGGTATCTCTGAGCATAGATTATTCAGAAAAAGTGTGTCTTCCAACTGCACAAAATCATAAGAAGAAAAGTGAGTGGTTTGTCGGGACTGCAGAGCTAAATTAAGCTGCAGCAAGCACATTTCCTTGGCACGGAGCTGGTATCTCTAATTAGAAAAGCTCTGGAGAGTTAATCTGCTTGGGTAGTGAGACCTATTGCTTCCTCCTGTAGCATGTGAAGTGGCTGGAGCTGAGCATCTCAGAAAAAGGCCTGGAGGCTGGGCTTCAGATAATGAATCTCTTTTACCTGGGTACTTCATTATATATATGAATTTCCCAAACATTAGGTTTGATGTGCTCCTGTCAAAGTGCTGAACATGCAGCAGGGCTGGGTAGGTACTCAGAGGTATAAATTTTTCAGGTCATGAAAAGAAAGAAGGCTGAAAGTCCTAATTTCCGGCAAGCAGTTGCTGCGGAAGTTACTGTACCCAGCTGTACCTAGCTCCTCAAGAGGCATGAAGAATAGCAGTTGCCGAGAAGTGCCGAAGCCTGGGCTGCTTTGTTGTTTCTCCACCTGTATCAGTAGTAGGAGGGGAAGAGGTTGTGATAATTAGCTGAAACAAGCCTCTTCTGGGCTCATAACCTCAACCAGGCTGCTAAACAGATGGCTTCAATAGCTACTAAAATATCAAGGTTATCTTCTGCACTCGTGCTAATGCTCTCAAGAGCAGGGGGAGCAACCGATCAGAGTTACAGCAGTTAGTCAGCTTTTCCTTGACACATGAGGAGTTTAATTACTTTGCAGTTCACTCCATGTTCTTGTTAGCCAAGGTGATGTTTATTCTGAGACTTTTTTTTTTTTTTTTTTCCTGAATTAGTAAAAGGGTTTTAATTTCAGACAGGGGCATACCAGGTTGGCAGGTTGGCTTAGACTTCAAGCTTTGAGTGTTTCTGTGAAGTCCTGCTTAGCTTTATTGGACTTCATTAGTCCTGCTTCCTCACTGGAGACTTATAACAGATATAACAAATTTGATGTACTAAAGCTGACCAGTGAATGCCATTGGACAAAATTAAGTTGCATTTATTAGTGATTTGAACAATACTGCTGATTTAAAAGCAAAAGTCTTATTTGACTTGGCCAACAATCTCTGCTTTATCTCTGCCTGAGCAAAACTTCTAAACCTCACACCAACTGAGCACTTCATGAGCTGACTCATAGAATAGTTTGGGTTGGAAGAGACCTTAAAGCGCATGCAGTTCCAGCAGGCAGGGACACCTTCCACGAGACCAGGTTGATCTGAGCCTCATCCATCCTGGCCTTTGAACATTGTCAGGGATGGGGCAGCCACAGCTTCTCTGGGCAACTTGTGCCAGCGCCTCAGCACCCTCACGGAAGAAATTCTTCCTAATGTCTAATCTAATCTAGATCTCCCCTCTGTCAGTTTAAAGCCATTCTGCTTTTTCTGTCACTACAGGCTCTTGTCCAAAGCCCCTCTCCAGGTTTCTTGTAGTGCCTTTGGGACTGGAAGCTGCTCTAAGCTGCCCCTGGAGAATTCTCTTTTCCAGGCTGAACAAGGCCAGCCCTCTCAGCCTGTCTCCATAGAAGAGGTGCTCCAGCCCCCAGAGATCTCTGTGGCCTCCTCTGGACTCACTGGAGCAGATATAAGAGCACATTGTTAGGCAGATGGCTAGTGAAGGAGGTGCTGAGTGTTTGTTATTACAATGGCTCTGTTTCAAGGGAAGGTGGCGTTTTGCCTTTACCTGCTCAACAGCTGCTGATGTACAGTTGCATGCCATGACTGTGCTGCTCTCTAGGACTTCAAAACATCTTCCTGGTGAGGTGGTAGCTCTCTTTCAAGCATTCAACAACCATTTAGCAGAATAGCATTGTCTTAGGCTTCATGCTTACTGAAGAAGCACTTACTGAGTTATTAGTGAAGAGCTGGATGGGATTCTCTCAGGCAGCTGAGAGTTTGCGCTCCAATGGATGTTCTTCTGTGCAGTTGCACCTGGGTATTGCCAATTTTAATGTCTTCCATTTTAATACTTGCAGTTACTTAAATATTTCTTAATAGCAGATTCTCACCTCTAGATTGGCAAAAAATGGTGGCTTACCCATCTCAACCTCTGCAAATAATATAAAAAACAATGCTACAGGATTTTATTTTTGGTCTTTACTGTCAATCTACCAATTTTCTTTGAAAGCTACAAGAGTTATTTTTGCTATTGCAGGCAAACTCCTAGGGAGTGTGCAATGGTTTATTCACCTCGTGGTGCTGCTGCAGAGATTTGTGTGGCTGTGGCTGAGTTTGATTCCCTGATAGCCTGTCTTGTGCTTCTCTCCCCTAATGCAGCCGATAGCACTAAGGCATGTGGTTAATCAAGCAGAAGGCATTGTTTCCCTTTATCCTGTGACCTGATGATTTTATCCGAGAGGGATGGTCTGTTACGGAAAGAGACAGGGAGAAGTAGCTGAGATAAACACCCACAGTATTCAATATGCAGTGGAGTAGGAGCGCTTTTAAGGGTTTCTAATTTGAAATAGAATAATACACTAAATCTATTCACAAAATCAGACCTCTGGCTGGCACTTGAATATTGCATTTTTCTGTATTAAGAAGCCAAAGATCGAAAACAAATGAAGATATTTCTGGCTAATGATACACAAAATTGTTAATTTAAATGTGGAGAGTGAGCTCAGCTTGTCAGCAGGCTGCTCAGGCAGTCGAGTACAGAACAGAGCACAGGAACTGCATAGAGAAGGCAGCTCGCAAAGATGGGTGCAGAGATGTGTTTCCAAATATTATTTCCATCAGTGATAATGAGGACTTAAACCATCATTCACTAATGCATGAAAAGAACTGTCTTACAGGGCTGGGTACACCCAGGTAATGATTACTCTGATAAAATGAACTCAATTACAGCATGACCAGGTGGAAGCAAAGTCCCTCCTTCTTTTATTGCCACCCTATTTAACAATGATCTGTGCAAATCCAATTAGACTATTGTATCACTCCTACTAAAATGAACAATTTACAAGTATCCCCGTAGGATTTCTTGCAAGTAGATGCTGGAGTGCTGCATGACTCTTAGTGCTGTTAAGTTGAATTTGTAACCTCCCTGGTTACCTACCTACTTTGCTATGTGGAGCTATTCACTCTGATAGATAGTATTTTTCTATTACTGGAGAATGGCAACAAGCAGAATGGGCCACACTGAGAAGGCAAGGACAGTGTGCTTGCTTATTCTTAGATTTTAAGAGATGGTCTATTAAGAAGCCTTACATGAATGGCATGCAGAACTGTGCCATATGAGACAGGCGCCAGTTTGATCTCTGCTGAGCTCTCATGAGTTTGTACCAATTCTGCTACAGTGAAATTGTTCTCAGGTTTTTCTAGTGAGGAAGCAATAGAAATCAGAAGTGCTGCATGGGAGTTCGGGCTGTTTGAAGTCTGGCTGTATTTTGGTTTTGCTTTTAGAGTTACAGGCAAATAGAAAGGTAAGAAATAAGGTATTTTCAACAGACAGTGGGGTTCTTTGGAGCAGGAGGTCCCCCAGGGACGACGAGAAACAGACAACACATTCCTTTTATGCTTGCTGCAGCATAGAACGTATAAAAACGTACAATCGTTTTATGTGCCCAGTTCATGTTTTACTTTAGACTTTGAACAATAATTTTGTTACTAAAAGTTAATAAAGATTTTATGGAATAAGGGGTTGCAGGCTAGATATGGATTTAAATATTGATAAAAGAGTTTTATGGGGAATTGATTGGCATTTTTTTCTGGCAGATGTTTACATATCCTCCTCTCTGTTTAGACGATATCTTACTTGCAACAGCTAGTAAAGCCATTGTACCCCAGTCTGGAGTAACCAGAAGAGCAATAGTAAAAGAAGTCACCATTTTAGGGATAATCTACTTGCTTTTAGTTGATTGTGTAACTCCCTTGTGCCAGGAAAAGAAAATTTTTTACTTCTTGAAAAGAATTTACCTTGCTAGACAAAAGTAGAGAAAATGCTAAATTGTTAGTGAGACACTAGTGAAATTATCAGATCTGAGTATCTGCAGCAATGCAAGTTGTGGATTCAGCTGCTGAAGACGTAGAAACATGAACCATGAATTTCTTTCAGCGGCACATTACCACACCGATATCCATCAGGTCTCCAGCTTAGTTACATTTGTGCTTGTCTCTGATAGTAAAGCTGATAAAGATCTAGGAGAAATCTCAAAATTCAGAGTAAGGAGGTCTCCTCAGGCATATTCTTTCTAGTTTGGAGCATCTCAACAGGTTGCTGTTTGGTTGTTGAATGTTTCTTAATGCGAAAGGAAGGAGCAGTTAGAAATGTGACAAGTCCTCATGCAGAATTCCCCTGTGAGTTTTTAAACGGTGACTTTCTTCTTTCTTTTTGCAGTTTCTCACTCCATGTTCATGGTGGCTTTCCATCCATTGGAGATGAGCCAAGCTGCAGGAAACCCATCTAGCCACTCTGTCCCACTTGTTCCCTCCCCAGACCATTCTTTCCAGGCAGACTGGGAATCACAATGCTGGGATTGTTGCAGTTTTCCTGGTTGTTAGGGCCTTTTGTACCCTTTCACTGCCAGTTCTGTTCAACTGCTAAAATGGTACGATTGAGGCAATTGTGCTGTTATATCTTTATTGGACTACTCTCTTAAGAGTCATTCTATGGGCTCTTCTCATTTGGACTCTTGGACTGATTTAAGACTTCTCCTGTTGGACTGATCAAAGACTTATC
Source organism: Nestor notabilis (assembly GCF_000696875.1). Classification (NCBI taxonomy): domain Eukaryota; kingdom Metazoa; phylum Chordata; class Aves; order Psittaciformes; family Psittacidae; genus Nestor; species Nestor notabilis. The sequence continues at coordinate 53,027 of NW_009937577.1, forward strand.
TTTCCTGGTTATGAGTCCAATGCTTTCACCCACAAGTGCTCCTACCATAGGGAACATAAAAGTGAATATCTGGCTCATATGCTGAGACTGAGATCCACTTTGTAATCCCTCTTTTGCTGGTTTAATTCAGCCAAAAAGGCAATCAGGAGATTATGGTGTTTATGTAAAGAAACCTCATTGTTCCAGCACAACCTCTAGCTAATGCTGGTCATAATTTTTGCAGTATTTTCCATACACACTGTCACAAGATTGTATATAAAACATGGATAGTCACATTACATAATTGATGCATAAAGAAAGTAGTGAAGTGTGGCATATTGTGACTTACTATCTGGGTCTTGGTCAGGGTATATTACATGACTTCTAATCTGGTGCATTTTGTTTTTTAAGTCATAACCTATTTTTGGCCTTAGGAGACATTTGCAAGCAGAAGGGTATATACACCATATCCATTTAGTCAATACTTTTTTAATAACACAAATATATTTTGGTTGACTGGTTAGGAATTTCCTTCAGAGAATACAACCTTCTTGTCAGCTTGCTATGGGATTCCCCCTGCATTGTCCTCCCCCCAGTTTGTGGGAATTTAGGGTTAGTTTTAATAAACTTTCAAAGGCGGGGTTTTTGGCATCTAGGTAATTGGGTACTATTAATACTAAATTAATCTGATCTATTGAGGATAACTAAATATATTATGATAACAGTTTTGGTTCTGCCTTTCTCTTTTTCTGTTCTTTACAGATCTGGAGTCCTCAGCAGAAGCAATTGTGGCTAATTTTAAGCACAAATATATGAAATGAAAATTGGATATCTTTTAATCACAAACTTCATTCTCCCTAAGAGAGACCTTGAAAGGGAGGCATAGGCAGCTGTGGTGATTTTAGGTGGTAGCCCAGCTTTTTGCTGCAAGCAAATATTGTGGAAGCAGGTTTCTGCTGTTGGTTTCTGATGACATAAGTGGAGTCCGACAGCAGCAGGATGATGGCTTTTAAAAATAGGACTTCTTGCCATTTTGTATTCTTGTCAGCGTGTCACAAATGTGAGAAGGTCGAATTTGTTTTTCCTGCTATTTTTCTCTTCTAGTTATTGCTTTCATCAAAGGAATAAATTAGGATTATTTTTTTTTTACTTTTTTTTTTTTTTTTTGGATTTCATCCTTGTGATGACAGGATAAGAAGGATTAAAACCACTTGACTTTTTTGCAGTGGCAGTGGCTCCCTTAGGACAGCAGGTCTATATTCATACCACGGTGTTTGCAGTATGAGTTATGGGGCTGAGGCTGAGTTCTTCAGACCACGGTGCTGAGTTTATAATGCTACTGTTATGAGGCATTTGACCTTTCCAAGGATAGAAAAGTCAGCTGCCTGCAGCACTGCGAGTGGATGCAGGTCTAGCAGCTTCCCACCTTTCCCTTTACAGAGCAGGGGCACCTCGAGCTCAGGCTGCCAAGGTCCCTGTGGCTGACCTACCCTAGGTCCGTGGGTATCAGCACAGCAACAAAGACTGGTATATTCAACAGCTCCTCAAGATTATTTTGACAAAAATCAAAGCCATACAAACCTTTTTTCCATGAAACTCAGTGCCGTAGGGAGAAAACCGGGAGTCAGAGAAGAGCATTTTGGCTTGGTCAAACCAGCTGACTGAATAATAAGTGCCCCTTGTCAGGCTGCTCAGCTCACTCCAAACCTGCTTGCTGAAGTCTGACGTTTGTAATCTCTGTAGAGTGCATGTCAGAGGGCTCTGGTGAGCCTGTGGGAATGCTGCAGTGAAATGAAGCCAGTCCCACAAGTTTCAGTAAAAGCCAAGGCTGTGGTTGGCATAAGGATTGATCCTCAGTGCCCACAGAACTTTTACAGTGGGGCGTTGTGTTCATTTCCAATGATTTCCCCGTCACAGTGGGCTGGCTCCGTCCCTCAGGCTGGCTGCATCACCTAATGCTCATTTAGTAGGAATAGACGGTAGAATGGGTGCTGGGGACACCACCATCATCATGCAGGTCACTGAGAACAGGTGGGATCCCACACATCTGCTCTCCACATTGAAGTTTATGTAGCTGCAAAATTGGAATAGTGGAAAGCTTAATCTCTGGGCTAACCTGCTATGTCTGAGTCCAAGGTGGGCTTTTTATTGCTTGTAGTAAATAACAAGCATGCTCCCAAGGCTTATTTTTTTTTTTTTTAAAGAAAAAATGTCTACAGTCTCCTTGCAGAACTTCCACATTCTGTCTTGAACTAGATAATGTTTATGATTCCTCAATAAATTCTGTAGAGACTCTTCTAGGGCTGGCAGCAGAAGTGTCCAGCTCTGAGCAAGTGCCCAAAGGTACCATTTCTGTGACAATTTACCTTTGAACTTAAACAATTCCTCAAAAAGAAGCAATCACCTGCTTCAGAAATTGGAAGGACAGTTTAGGAATAGTTCTTCATGCTTCATGAAGGCAGGTTTCCAAGAGAGAAGAAAGAAAACACCTCTCCTGAATTCAACAGCTAATAGCAAAATCTTTTTTAGAGCAATCACTGCACTCAGACCTGATACCCCTCTTATATTTAGTTACCCCAGGATGTGGCTGATGTTAATCTGTGCCACTGGAGAATGTGGTAGAGAATCCAGGAAATGAAGAAATGTGAGGAATTTGTCCTTCAAGCAGAAAGTTTTATGGGAAAACTTCTTTCAATTGTATTTATACTTTTTGAAGAAATAAACAATGTTCTCCTACATGTTCTAGGTTTCCTAAGGAAAACTGAAAAATTGATGTAAAAGAAGGAACAAGATAATTTTTAACACAGAAATCTAAGTTTTTGTTCTATGTCCATAAATTTATACTGTTTTTCACAAAGGGTTTGCAGAGCCATCCGTTCTGTCAGCAGCTGAGTAGTTGGTAAATGCAGGTAAGCACCATGATGCTCGCTGCTGAGCTGGTCTTCAGACATAGTGGGGTGATGTTTGCACAATAGTATTGATGGGTGTCCTGGGTTCAGCTACAGCAGTCATTTTTCTCCTTCTCAGTAGCTGGTGCAGTGCTGTGTTTTGGACTTTCAGCCTGAGAACAACGCTGATAACACCGATGGTTTTAGTTGTTGCTCAGTAATGTTTACTCCCATCAAGGACTTTCTCAGTCTCATGCTCTGGGGAAGCTGGGAGGAAGCAGAGACAGGACACCTGACCCAAAGTGGCCAAAGGGGTATTCCATACCACAGCACGTCATGCCCAGTATAGAAACTGGAGGCAGTTACCCGGAAGGCCCAGATCACTGCTCGGGTCGGGCTGGGTATCGGTCAGTGGGTGGTGAGCGGTTGTGTCCTCTCCCCTTGATATTTCCCTTATCATTATTATTGGTAGCAGTAGTGGTTTGTATTATACCTTAGTTACTGGAGTGCTCTTATCTCAACCCGTGGGAGTTACATTCTTTTGATTCTCCTCCCCATCCATCCAGGAGAGGGGGGAGGAAGAACGGGGGGAGTGAGTGAGAGGCTGCGTGGTTCCGAGTTACTGGCTGGGCTTAAACCACGACAATGGGGAATAAGCTAAGAAATGTAAACTTGACTTTTTGCCATATGGATACTCCTTGAAAGTTCAGGATTTGGTAAATTCCTACTTTGTTTTCAATTAAAATAAAAGTTGATTTTATTTCAGTAATAGTTTTTTTGTAAACGCTGATACGTTTTAAAAAGACATGTTTTAAAAAATACTTTTTTTAATTTACACACCATCCTGAAGTACCAAGAAACATTGAGATCCTGGTAATCTAATCGCAGAATTATTGTTTTTTAAAAAAACATGAGAAAAGGATACAACCCTGGAAATTTAGCGCGTTGAAAATAATGGTATCTTGAATAAGAATATTGTAAAACCAGTAGAAGAGAAGAATGCTGCTGGGAGGATGATGTTGCATAAGGTGCTAGCGATAAAGATTTTACTGTTCTTCATAGTCTCATAAAATCTCAGTAAAATGGAAGATTTTTTTCTTTAATTCTCTGTACGCTTTGCATGCAGACATAACAGCTACCTTTGCCTTGTCCTCATGGTCTGACTTGAATGCAGAGCTGGTATCGCTCTCCAGTTTCTCTGAACCTGGGGAAAAAAGATCAGTGTTTTAATCCAGAATTATTGATGAATTTTCAAGTTTCCCCAGACAGGAGAGATGTAATAATTTTACTCCTAAAATTATTAGGACTGATAATTTTAGTCCTTGATTGAACTAAATTGCAAAATTTAGCTATGTGATTCAATTTTTAAAGAACTTCCAGTAACAGGACCCAGAACCTGCAATTGGAGATTTTTTTCAGATGCAGTTTTTTTCATCAATATGGCTTATAAATGGACTTTGTATGTGTGTATTGTGAATGGGAATTCTATGCACATTTCTTTAAGGCTGATTCTTATAATAACAATTTCTTCTACATTAGAGTACTTCACATGTTGTATCCAGGGTGTTTGTAACCAACAAGCTGGTGGAGTAATGAGGGTCTCTGCAGGGGTTCTATCATATTATGGATGTCCTGATAGTCCTAATATTAAACAAATATTTTGACTATCTCAATCACAACAACATCCAGTTCTGCTGAACAAAACTAATGGTCCTACAGACTATTCTGCCTTTTGTTCTGCTGTTTTGTGTCAAGTTCATATACCGAGCCTTTCACTGCGAGTAACTGTAAGCATTTTTCATTAGCTTTTTTTAACTGTAAGAAATGATCTGTAAAAGCAGCTTTCCTTTTGTGCTCATATCCTTCTTCAGAAAAATAAGTGTTTATTTAAACCCAGTCTAATCAGGAAACTACTCGTGCGTATTTAAGTGTATGTTTAAAAGACATGCATTTTAATGGGACTGAAATATGTGCTTAATTTTAAACACACATTTAAATACTTTTTGAAAGAGTGAAACATTACTGTTTTAAAGCTTTTGTGTGAGCTCAAGGCTACCTTATAGTGTTGCAGAAACAGTCACATTTATGCTTGGAAATACAGGCTTTATTTGCTGCCATTGCAGAAGACTCATAAATAATGTAATATTTTCATTCTGCATATCCTTGTGTCCTTTCCGTCTCCCCGTCAACCTTCTTTGGAGAAATGTGAATCCACATTTTGGGAATGCTGCAAGTACTGTCTTTTAGCATTTTACCTTAAAAAGCGGAAGCAGTTTACGGAGATTCCTTCTTTCATATTTGGAGTTCTTGTGTATTTCTGTACAATTCAAGATGATATTTATTGGATTTTTCTGGGTAAAAGTCTGGGAATTTTCTATCATCCCAGATTAATGGTTCTCAGTACAATTTATCACTAGAATTCTCAACACTCTAAAATGCATTAATGCTGTTATGGTTTATTACATTAAAACCAGCTTTAAAATAAAAGACATCAAGTCAATTTTGATACAGCATTTCTGTTTGTAACTGAGCTTTTGAATGGATAATAGCCTTGAAGTGCACTCATGTAATTTGACTCAAATTTTCAAATGTCTGAAATTCAACCAGAATTTTAAGAAACATGGGTTCGTAAGGTCCGGACTGTGGCAAAAGCTTTTCCCCCCAAAATATAGATAATGTATGATTTCATCATACTCAGAATTGTTGTTAAAGACTGACCTAAACAACCCTATGTATTGTATTTAGCTCTAGAACCTGAGAAAAATATCTTTTTACACACCCTGAAAGGACAATATATTCTTCAGTTTTTTTCCTAACAGGTCAAACAACTTTATTTTATGTTTCTTATGAACTCTTATGCCCGAGTATTTTTTCTCAGAGGACTCTCACCTTGATTGCTTCATGTGAATTTAAGAATTCAGAGTTTTGCTTATTTTGAAAATTCAGACCTATGATATCGATCCCTTCTATGCAGTAAGGCAAAAATGCAGTTTCCAGTCTCTATGGCCACTGGGACCACTGGGTAATATTCTGTGCAGTGTCCCTGCATGGAAATGCTGCTGAAGGCTGTTCCCTGAAACACAGTTTTCATTCTTGGCTCTTGAGCTCTCGTTTCATACAGGTGTAATTGCAGTAGTACTGAGGTGATTGTTTCTGACTTGCCAAGTTGCTGGGGCAATCCAGCCTTCAAGTTTTAAGTTAGAACAGACAAAAGGAAAATCTCATGCTGAATACCTTCAACAAAATCAGTAGTACATCAAGCTTCGCTGTACTTCTGCTTTTGATGTTGGATAAGAGAAGATATCCTTTGAGGGGATAAGGTAGAAGAACAGGGACTCCAGAGGAGAAGGCAGAGTATCCCTGACTCACTTGTGTTTTTGTCTCCTAACAAGTTAAGCCAGCCCTGGATGTTTGCTGGACTGGTTGAAAGTAATGCCTATGCTGTGAGTGCAGCTCAGTTAGATAGACCCCAAATAGGTGAGGTATACTGATGGACTGATATAACCCTAGGAGACTCAGAAGATACTTCAACATGGCCAGGAAGTGCACGGGTCACAGTAGAGAGCCTGTACTAGCTGTTACAGTACTGAATCATAGTGCAAGACATTTAGGGTAGGTGGACGGTAAGCACAGGAGTGCACTATGTAACTGTATTGGATTTACTTGACTCTAGTTTCTGTGATCTTTGAGTGTACCAGCTGTGTTGCTCTTGATTTTTCATTTTCCCTTATCACCTTCAGACAGTTGAAGGAATTTCCGCTGTGGCTGGGGTAAATGCCACACTGTAGGTGGCAATGCTTTGTAATTCTTTCAAGAGCATTGGCACCGGGATTTAAAAATATCTGTAAGTTATGTCACGAGCATTTCTTTGAATCAGAGAAAATCCCTGTACACAGAGTGCCTAAGTAAATTACACTCACCATGCAGTGATGTTGCTGTTGCAGCTTTTCCATTTTTAGTTAAGAAGGTCCCTGAGGATGTAAGCATGGGTTTTCCTCATTTATCAGCTTCAGAAAGGAAATGGAATAGTTATTCGTTTGCTTGTGTATGATCAAAGAGTCTTCTACAGAGGCGTGATTCCAGATCATGTTTTCTGAGTTCCAGCAAGGCTACTGCTCTACTGGTCCACATAGGGTAACTAAAGTTTATGTTCCACACACCTCAGAGAAAACATGATATTAAAAAAGCCCAAAGAAAATAACTAAAGTGGTTAATCCTCTTTCCTTACTTCAGGATAGTGTATGCTTTAGGTGATATTTGTGCGTGTCTGTAAGGGACCAATTCGGTGAGCAACCATCATCTGCTGCTGCAGATGGGCTCAAGAACTCATATATGTGTTTGTGGTTAATGGTTTTATGTAAGTCCCAGCAAATTCTGAAGGTCACTGGGATCTTCAGGAAGAAAGAGCAGTCACCTCCAGAGGCACTGCTGAAAATTTTGTCCAGGGAACAGCAGTTGGAAGCTGGTCCCTGCCTGGGCTCTTGCTTGCTTCTGTTTGATCTGCAATTTATCTGTATTCACAGAGAGCATTATGCCAGGAATCTGGTGTCAGAATATTAATCCACAGAAGGAAAAGGTCCTTTCAGTCACTCAGAGTATCTTCCAAAAATGTTCTTGTAATCCAATTTCTTTCTCCCTTAGGAGCTTTAGGAGGTATCTGCAGTGAACTAGAATAAGATGTGCCTTAAGATGTGTGAACTTGTTCCATGAGAAACTGCTGCAATGCTTGTAATGCAGAAGTCACAGTAAGAAATATTATTGTGCATTTGGGAGAGATTAACATATTTCCAATAATTTTGCTTAATGGTTGTGGCCTTTTCTGGCTAATGCTCCCTGGATTTTAATGAAACAGCATGGTTTTGCCACAGACACTTTTCCTAGGCAGTAAACAAAAGAGCATTGATGGAAACAAATTACCAGAGAGAACATTGACCTCAGAGAAAAAAAATCTCTGCAAGCAGGAGAACACGAACTGCTGCTCTGCATCGTCAGATCATTCCAGAAAGGAGATATGCAGATGATGATGTTCTCTCAGAAGACATTAGAAAACATGGGGCAGAGGTATCCTAGAGGATTAAGAACAATTGTCATAGCTATATCAGGACAGCAACATAGTTGCGAGTCTCAAGAGAGTCCAGCCCATCTGTTGTAAATGTACAACAGTCAGGAAGCTGATAGGTATCATATGACCTTGCAATATGTCCCTGTGGCTGTTAATGATAAATCAATCCAAATCTCTCGAACTTCAGGGCGGGTTTTTTTGGCCTATTTTAAGTGAAAATATAAATCTCATGCAAAAATCATGTGTTATAAAATGGTAATTAGTAAGTAAGTCCTTGTAGGAAGCAATTACTTGCAGTATTATTCTTTATTAAGAAGGTGTACTGCCCAGTCAATCCAGTGGTCCTACAGCTTAAGGCAGTGGTATCTCAACACAGTGTGTTAAACAGATCTATGCCCAACAGATATTTGACCCAAAATCTTGAACTGTTTGTTGTCCATACTGCCAGCATTGGCATAAATGCATTTAAGTTGCTGGACTCCAACAACAGCATGCTACCTCATGGTGGATTATTTTCATTCTAGGGGTTCATTATATTTCACAGCTTGGATTTAGTACTTGTATTCTGGGACATGGAGCTAAGAAAATGTCAGTATCAGAAGAATGATGCTAGTCCAGTGCTAACGCCCAGCATGACTGCACACTTCATCTATGAAGAGTTCAGGTCAAATGGTGATGGTATTTGGGAACAGAGAAGAGGTGGCAAATATTCAACTTTGAAGGTATCATCAGATCTGTTATGGAGAATGCCACTGTTGCTTTATTTATTGGTAACAAGGCTGGTTAATGCTTTCACTTTGTCATTGATGTGTACCAGTTACTGTATAGGTACTATGGATAGCACTGGACAGTTCGCCCCATAACTATATGAAACTATGTGAAGCAGAGTCGTGACTCACGAGACAGCTCAGATGAGACAAGCATAAAAGAGAGAAGAGGGTGGCTGCAGAATGATCCATCCTTTCTGTGCAGAGATCGGGAAGCCATCTAGTGCTGCATCTCCAGGCACAAAAACTGGGCAGATATTTTCAATGCAAGCCTGTAAGCTTCTTTATCTCATTTGCTCTTCCACAATCATAGGCCTCAGATGAATTACGATTTTGTTCTTACATATTTATATAAATATATATACACACTTTTTCTTTTTTCTTTCTTTCAGCAAGAAAATACGAGTAGACCAGTGCATTTGATGGAGTTTAAATGTGGAGTTTAATCAAAATGAAACTTGAGAGTTCAAACCAATGGAAGGAGAAAGTAAGAAAGGCAAGAATTTCTTACAGCTGTCTGGAGTTCACGTCTTTGTTTTATTTGCTATATTGTAAAGTCCTCTTAGAGAGGATACTAATGATTAGGCTGAGTAGCTAAAAAGAAGTATTTGGCATTTCATATTTTAGCAAAGTATGCCTGCATTTGAAGTTGTGTATGTTTTGTGGTGTCTCTGAACTACCTGCCTTTGTAATTTATCTTTTTGGCTGGTAAATTAACTTTTTTCATGCCGAGTCCTGCCTTGTCTGACCTTCTGAATAATAGACCACAACTTTCAGCCAGTGTTGGATCACCACAGTGTTCCAGCCTACATGAAGCCTAAGAATCTGTGGCTGAACACTGTGCTTGCTGATAATTCCACAGTACCCAAAGTGGTCTACCCAGTGTTTAGTTGCATGAAGGTTAGATTTTATTTTCAGTGTGAATGCAGCTGACCACTTTTCAGACTTGGCATTTGGCTTTAGGCTTCTAGTCTCAGATATCTCCTCTCTAGGCTGATAATTACAGGTCTTGAACAAGGTGTCTTCCCTCGAATATCTTGCTAGACTGAACTCTCAGCTTCTCATAAAAATAATGGATTAAAAAAACACCTCAAAACAGGAGTAGATGTATAATTAACTCTGAAATGACTTAACAGTGGCAGTTACAGCACGCCAGGAGGTACTAGCACTGACCTTAACAAGAAGGAACAAAAATAAGTATGCCCCATTTTTTTGTACCACGTTCCTTTATTTTTTTAATCTGGAAGGACTCTCAACTGTTCCCCTTAATTCAGGTCTCATGACTCGGTCAGTGTGCTGGTCAGGCATGGATGATATTCTCATCATACAGCAGCGAGCACTGGCATTGTGAAAGGACCTAAGGGACCTGTATAAGAGCTAAAGAAATATAAATAGGAGGGAGTATGAAGCATGTTGTATTGGTTGCATTTTGTGTGTTGTGTTTATTTAGCACAGCACTATCCCAGGAATACATCAACAGCAATCATTAATAATCCTTTATAATTCAACAGAAAGTGGAAGAAAGCTGCGAGAACAAAATGAATACTAGCCCAACTGCCTCATGCAACTGACAGCTTTTTGTTTGAAGATATTTTTAATTTACCCTTTAGGTGAATCTCTTTTCTGTAAATGATTACTTATGTTTTCTGCTTTCCTCTCATTTACATCTCTACCATGTATCTTTAAATGTATGTTGTCCCGGTTGACCATTGCTGCTGATCTTCATGCATTTCACTCGTCTCAGATGACAATGCCTAACATCCAAATATGAAGAGAAAGGAGGAAAAGCCTTTAAGTAAAATTGCCATCAAAGCAGCACGTCATAAAAATAAAGCTAGAGACCCTGGGCTTTTGTGTTTTGGAAAATCAAATGAGTCAAAAGAACAGAGGAATGTATCTAGTAGGGGCATGATGACCAAATATTTGTCTGTAGATCATGTCACCTGGGAAGGCCAAACCATAAGGTGTTTCACTTAGAGCCAGTGCATAAGGAACGGTTCCCATTCTTGACTGCAGAGGAGAACTGGAGTCTCTGGAGTCTTTGCGAGCTGAGCTGAGACTAAAGGCTGCAACACGTGCTGGTGGCACATTCCGATGTCAGAACTGTAGCGTGGGAACATCAATGGTTCCTTCACATCTGTGAGAAGTAGATTTGGTTGTGATATACATGCTATTAGGCTGCAATTTGTTCTTCTGTATGGTGTGCTGGGGAAGCACTTTTCAACTTGCAAGGTCTGCCTCTCCTGAGGCACTACCAGCTGGGTAAGCAATGAACCTTTATGCTTCTGTGCAGGAATGAGGATTGGAAGGATTCTGGTTTGATTGCAGAGAGGAATAGCCTAGATCCTCTTGGTCTTTCAGCCCCCAGTTTGTCCTGTGCTCATATCAAGGCCCTGTAGCCAAGCGATTCTGCAAAGGTGGGTGAAGAGGAGATTGATCATTATAATTGTCACAGTCTACTAACTAGGGTTGCCTTTATTTTCCCCCCTTCCACTTCTATAAAACAACTCTAAGAACAATCATGGACTTGGAATTTCATACTGCTGATATATTTTATAATAGCTCCCAAAACTACTTTCTCAACTGATAATTTAGTTGAGCTCTGCTGCACATGCTAATGCTTCAGTATGGAGGCAGTGGAAAATTATTTAATAAAACTTAATATGGCTTTCATTTCATGGCTGTTATTATCCAATATTAGTCATTGCAGAGAATCATGTCTTGAACAGTTTGTTCTGTATGCATCATCTGTATGCATTTGGTTTGAAATGCACCAGCATTTGGACGGTAAAAGAAGGCCATTTTAATTTTATTCAGCTTTGCATCTTGAATGCAGGTGTGATCTTCACAAATGGGAGTTACTGTCATTTCTGTATCTTCTGTAGTTCAGCAAAAAAATGGTTTTAGTTGAAGTCTCGTGGATGAGAATCAGGACTGAAAAATTCACAAGTGGTTTTGTTACGAATGAAACTTTTTTCTCACCAAAAATATATGTGCTTGATTCAAAGTTATGGAACTTTTCCATGCTGTTTGGTCAGAAATAATCTCTGCCTACTAATCTATATGAATTTATAAGAGCTGGGAAGAATAGACCCAAGTCCTGCAAAACTTCCCATGCATGCAGAGGTTCTTCTGTCTGCTTATATGAACAAAACTCTATGTATAAACATTCAAAAGATTCTAAAGAACAATAATATTTCCATTGTGACTTGAAAAGCTTGAATCATAGTCATTCTCTCCTTATATTCATTGGATAGTGAACATATGTGCTATTAATGTTACTTTTGTGAAAATCGATGCTTTCCTGCTTCTGATGTGCTACTGAAAAGGATGTGCCTGTCTTATGGAGCCATGGGACTCTCTCAGGGTGGAAAAGCATTGTATTTTGTGTTAGAATCTAGACTGATGAAAGTAACAACCCTCTAGCAGTTTTTAATGCTAGGGACATGTTTCATGTTGCTTTGCCATGTTTTTTTCTCATAATCTTCCATTCCAAAGGCTACACTTTCCAGTCAAAGTCAAATTGCTGTATGCTTGATGTCAATATATCCAAATCACACTGCTATGATATGAGCTGTACAATGGTGCTGTCGGTTTTATTTCATATGTCTTTGTCTGGGTCAGCATTACTTCACCAGGAGAGATAAGGAGCTTTTATCAGGAGCTCCAGAAACATCTGGATCATCAGGAAGATGCATATTCAGGTTGTGTGTTAGATGAGACTGTCTCATGGATCAAAGTGTCAGTCCTGAAGGAGTGTCATTTGTTTGTATGGTTTGATATTTACATCTTAATAATGGTTAATTCCATTTGTGCTTTTGTACAAACCCCATGCTGCCTGTGGCAGTTCCTAACTTCCTAAGCAGTTTTTATTGTAATGGTGGTCTGCTGCTACATAAAGCCAGCCCAGCCTGCTGCTTTTCATTATGATTTCCCTCAGAATCCCTAACAATATAAACATGGAAACCCTCCATTTCCTTTTATGGTTTGGGCATCTTGAGTAAACTTTCACTGCGGGTGACTGGGAAAGAGGTTTTCTTACCCTTACAGCATCCATTATGCTTCTGCATGAAGAGAAATATCTGTAAATGAGGAGTGTCTGGATTTTCAGTGGTCTTTCTTGTAACAAACATAACTAAAAATGACAAGAGATCTTGTTATTTCTAAGGTCATCCCTGCTCAGACTTTATTTAAACATGAATATTTGCTAAATAATAAAATTACTTCAGTGGAAGCATTAATGATTCCTGAGCCAGGATTTTCTCCAGCTGGCAGAAACTGATCCTCCCAAACTTTTTATCCATGACATATTGACACTTCAGGAATCAGGCAGCAAACCTGATGTTGTAAGAAAACCAAGCCTCCTACCCCTTGGGACAAGTGGAGATCTATAAATGTACTACTGCAGTATTAATCTAAAGGTCAGCCTGCCATGTTTGTGCAACAGGGTTGAGAGTGACAGTCTCCCTCGGATGATGGATTATGTCTAAGTATTAATAGTGCAGATTAAATAAGGCTGGAGAAAGTATTCTCTCTCTTCAAATATTGATCCCTCTATTATATTTATAATCCTATACTAAAAAGAAATTTAGTAGGAAAAATGGGCACATCTTCAATGTTACTGACTTATGGGAGTTTTTAATAATTTGAAAGCAAACCCCCGCCCTCATGGAGTCAGACATTTGTAGGAGTAAGGCCAGCCTGTCTTTTTTGACCAATGTAGCACAAAAAAATTACCTAAAGATTTAAAACTGAGGCAGCTGAATCAACAGCAAAATCATAAGAAGGATTCTGCTTCTTCAAATGCCAAAAAACATTGACATATTTTCTGGCAGGGAGAGAAGGAAGAAGGATTCTCATAGAGGGTTTTAAAAAAGAAGAGGGTTAAGAAGCACCTTGTGGGATTTTCAAAGGAGCTGTGGGCACTTATCTGCCTCAGAAATACATATTCAACAATGAGTATCAGGGTCAGATGATTTATACAGTTCCAAAATCCCATTAGCAGACATTACATGTTACAAAATTCCCTTTGTAGAAATAGATAAGCAAACTGCAAGAACAGTAAATAACCAACAGACCTTAGAAAAAGGGCAAGGATTAAACTCATCCATCACTAACTAGCACATCTGTAGCAAATTCACAGAAAGAGAAAAACAGAAGGGGAGGGGAAAGAAACATTTTTATCATCTTGTACCTCATCTTGTTCCTCATTTGTTACTGTGTGAAGGGTGAGTGTCGGTATCACAGCTGGAATTAGAGAAAAATGACAAAGCAATTCCTGTTTTGGAAATGGAGCTGAGGCACGTCAGGGAACCTGGGATTTGCCTGGTGATACGGCCTGTTGCGTGCAGCTTCGCAGCACTCTAGCCAGGAGCTGCTGGGTCGAGCTCTACCTGTGGCTGTGCATTCACAAGATCTCTACTGCGTCTGAGGCCTGTCAGTGGTACAGCAGAGGAATTGTCTTCTCTGAATTATTTTGTATCATGCATCCTCAGCAGTATCTATCTTTTTAAAACAGTCAATACTGGCAGCTCCTTATGTTCATTACCCTGCATACAACACATCATCTATCACAAACACGGGGGCAGATTGCACAGTGCAGTAACTCTGCCAAGGGGTGACCCGTAACAGAATCCCACATCTGGACCCAGATTCCTTTCCATGGAGGTTCTGTCACCATCTGAGCTTAATGGTCTTTTCCAGCACCCACTGTTATATTTGCTGTTAGACTCAAGTTGTCCTGGTCCAAATAGCAAGAGACCAAAGGCAGGAGGACATGAGTGGCTGCAGAGGAGTTTCCTTGCTCAGGCAGGTGGCTGCTGCAGGGTCAATCACCTCTGCCTAAGACAGAGAGGACTAAGTACCAATTTGCGTAGCAACCACAAATGCCATTTTATTTATCTGTCCTCTTATAAAACCTAGTACAACTTGTTTGGACCTCAGTATTTTTTTCATAGGCATAATCTTTACTGCTGTCATAATGTTGCCCTTCTTACTTACTATGAAATCTCTCTTTATTAGGATTTCATCATTTGTTTGTTTCCTTGACTAAACATCACCTCCTAAGGATGACAGCATATTGCAAAGTGTTCTTATAAATAATCAGGCCTATAGCCATCCCAGTAAATGAACTCGGAATGCTTTATGGTGCAAATCTTTGCGTTCATTGTGTTTTTCCAATTACTTTGTAATTCTCAAGGTTCAGTAACTCACAATGGATTTCCAAGCCATTATTGCAAATTTGCACAGTTCTGATCTAGGTAAAATTAAAAACTCTAGCAAGAAAAGTAGCTTCTTCACTTTCCAGTAAGTCTTCCTTCCCCTCGACTTTCTCCTGTCTCTCTGAAAGGTCTTTGAGTTCTTTGTTCGGCTCTGGCTATGAGGAATGCATTTTTGCTTTGGATACTTTAGAGGGCTTGACGGCAAATCAAAATGAGGTGGGACTTGAAGCACTCCCTTTCTGATCACCGAGAGTCCTTTTCAGCTGTTAGCAGGAACAGCCCTGCAGCTTCTTATGCTTTTTCAAGAAACAGCTACCTGTAGTGCTGCTGTCTGCAGTGGGAGAGGAGCCTGGCCTCCCTGCATCTGTGCTGTGTTCATGAGAGAGAATATGGTTAACATGCTTCAATCCTTTCCAGGAAACTGTCAACACCTAGGAGAAACAAGAAGGCTGTTCATCTTTTTCCTTCTCTTCTTTTTTCTCTGTGTAATCTATTGCCTCTCTATTGCCTGCCCCTCCTTCTCTCTTCCCAGCCTCATCTGAGCTGTGTCTGCTAAGAACAAGCTGTCTCAACACACCTCCTGCTGCTCCTGCGCTGATTGTTACAGCAACAAGAAGTAGCCCTGCAGTGAGATCAACAGGAGCCACTTTATTTGCCAGAGGTGGATTGCCATGGTGTAGCAAAGACAACAGCGTTTATTTGGAGAAGCAAACGGTAAAGTGCGTCTTTTACAAAACAGCTCAGGCTTGCTGATTTCAAAGAAAAGAGGTGAATCCCCACGAGACCTATTTCTATAGCCCAAACAGGGTATATTTTCAGGAGTTCAGGTCCAAAGTGCAGATTTGAACCTTGCGTGTCTAAGGCTCTGCCATGTGTCTGCCCATCCATCCTAACGGCTTCTGACACTGCTAGCCAGTTTCAGTAAAGGGATAGGGGCAAAAAGAGACGTTTCCTATAAGATTCACAGCAATAGATGGCTATGAAATCCCTCCTCCTGCCTGAGATGAGGAAAAGGTGGCACAGAGCCAGTTCTCATTTGAGGCTGGAGAACCAGATGGACTTCATCAGTGCCCAGGCACAGGGAAAGCTTCCACTGAAGTTTGTACCTTTCCAGACCTCAGGGAATTTGGCAGAGCTCCAGATATGAATGACAGGGCTGCTTCTCGTTCTAGTTATTACACAGATTTAAAAACACTGCATGATGTACAAATGACATCAATACAACTTGCTGGGAGGCTTTACTGGCCTCTGCAGAAGATCCATGGAAGTAATGCATGGGAAAAGAGGGGGCCAGCTCACTACAAGAGAGGCTTTGAACAGGAGTGAGGACAGTGGTAAGGAAAACACTGGAATATGGCAATGAAACATTTAAAATTGATAAAAGAGAACGCTTGTGAATGGGGTCAAAAATGAATTGAAAATGGCACAAAACAGGGGTCTGAGGTGGAGCTGTGTATTTACGTCACAGTGCAAACAGCTACTGAGAGCACAGCTGAAAAGAAAATGGCAAAGTCCTCTCAAGTTTCAGAGGACCCAAGGCAATGGCCAGGCAATAGCATTTTAATCTGTAGGAAATACTGATATCTGTTCCCACCCTGAGCTAGGAGGGACAGACCCAAAAGTGAAATGCAGGAGAGGCAAGACCCTGCCAAGTATCCACGTGGGCACAGAGTGGATGCATCCTGCTGGAAACAATGGATCTAGGAAGGAGATGCCAGAAGAGAATGGGAGTATTTTTCCCCTCTCCGTTTGGTCAAGCATTCTTTGGAAAGAACCAGTGCAGAAAATTCTCAGAGAAAGTTGGAAAAACATTTACTATTTCACATACTTGCATTTTGTCACATCTAGAGTTTACAAAATCTTATTTAAAAGAGTGGTTCTTACCTGATTTTTTCTAGAAATCCGTAATCTTGATTCTTTCTTCAAACTTAACTAGAAGCCGTGTATCCATAAAACAACTGTGGTAAGTGTCTGACTCTGAAGGGCCATAAGATCTATTTTGGAATGTAAAGCTGTAGGTTTAAATATCAGGCTAGCTTTAAGTAACTCTGCTTATTTTATTATAGATGTTTTAAAGTAGCCTTGAAAAGAACAGGGTTGCTCAAATTGCTAAAAACTTTAGAACATAATGCAATATCTCCTATGACAGCTTAGGAACATACCATTAACATTACAGCACTAAGCTGCTTTCCAGCCTAAAGGGAGGTACAGGTTAATCCATGGCTGATGGATAACACATGACCAAGCTGGCTGTTGGTCTCCAGACAAGTCTATTTGAGTGAGGTGTGGGGTAAAGGTTCTGTAGCCTGTGTCCTTTATGCATACAGAAACCTGAAATCCTGAGCAAAGAGCATAGCTCCTGTGATACCTCTTCATTTTATCGCTGGTAATAGAAATGTTCTGGGGCAGTCATGGTGCTTCTGGAGATGATGTATGAGAAAGCAAGTAAGCAGCTCTGTTCAGGAGAGGCCTACCCTGCAGGACCATGAGGCAGAAACGAACTGCCTGGTGAAGGTTACCAGCCAGAAAGGCTCTTTGAAAGTGTCTATCCAAAAGCCCAAAATAGGCTTTTTTCTAGTCTGGGAGAGGGAGAATGACTACTCCACAGTGTCTTGTGTTTCCAGGTTTGAATCTGTTCAGGGCCAAAGTGACATGAGCACAAACTATGCCAGGCTGTTTTTTCCAAGTTATCTGGGCGCAGGCAGTTCCCTGGTGAAATAACAGCTCTTCAGCTATTTGTCTCATGTCTAATTTTCAAAATTGGCCTGCTTTTCCTGAAAATTACTGCTGGAAAACATACGGGGAGGGTCTAGCTTCTACTTATGAGCTAGCCTGTAACAGTTCATATTAGAAGAACCTTTGCATACCCTTTTTTGAGCATTAGAGATACCAAACCCAGAGCTGGGCAGTGAAAGGTAAGGAGTACATGGGACATCTTAACTCTGTAAGATCAAGGCAGATGATGCAGTGCTGGAAAAGCATTCCCAGTTGTATGTCTAGTGCACAAAACCTGGCAGCGTAGCTGTTGCCTGTGGAGTCCTTAACACATCAGCTGATCATGGATTATCTAGCTGATATTTCCAGACAGCTTTGTGCTTCAGGATTTTGATTACACTTTTCCTGCTATGTGTAAATAGCTACAGATGGACACTGGACAGCCAGCATTTTGGAGCATGGCAGCAGGAGCATAAACAGATTGTCACGGACATGCATGAAGCATCTGTGGGTACAAGGCAAGACAAGCGCTAGGACGTTGGCAGTTGATACCGGCATAGGGCTCAATTAGAAACTTAATCATTTGGCTTTTCCCATTCTCTTTTAAAGAAATATTTCTTTTTCTTTTCAATACATGGAAGAAGGTCAAATGAGCACACACCACTCTGAAGACTCAAGCCTTTCTCCGCAGACTAGATCTCAGTGAAAAATAACCTGTAAGGTCAGAGACACAGCAGCAAGCACTGGGCTAGCTGGATTTACTCTGAGCCCTCTGGAGGACTCCTCAATGTTGAGCCTTTGGAAGGTGTAACTCCTGATATGCAGAGACAGCAAGCTGCATTATTGTACCCTCTCCCAGCCACACTCAAGTGTTGTCAATTGAAAATAACTATCCCCAAAATAAGAAGTCAGTAAGCCACACATGCACTTGCTGTTTAGATTCATACCATCAATTACTCCACTTGCCTGTAATGGCTTCAGACTCTTTTGTATTTCTCTCAGTGGATTTCTCTGCTGCTTTGTGTTTAAATTCACCTTGCCTTCATAAAAGTACAGTCAAATAGTAAGCAATAAATTAGCCGGACAAAACCAAACATGCTGCTGTTTGCTTGTCTTTCTCTGCAGTCCCAAGCAAAGGATGTTTCTATACCCCTCTCAGAAAGCCATCCCACTCTGTACATGCTGAATATTTGAAAAGAAATGGGTAGGATTGTACCAGCCACCTACTCCTCAGCCTTAGAAACAGTAGGAAAATCCCACTCACCCATAAATACTTGTGACGATGATAGTTCTGAGAATAAATAAGGCTGGAAGAGGCGAGGCTGATGTATCCAGCTTTCTTATATCAATTACTGCCTATTTGACATGCTTCATGCTCTTTTCATTAATAGGACGGAAGTTTTTATGGTGTAATAACCTAGTTCCAGTAAGCAAGTGTATTTATGAGAGCAAAGGCCAAGTCATTTGTCCTTGCAGAAGGAGTCTTGAGACTTCGGTGATTGGCAGTGCTCTAAGATGGATAAATCACAAGAGCAAAACTTCTGTTGCATTGAACACGGATCCATCCATGAATCACTGAGGACACAGGGGTTATCACTGCAGGAAAGCTGAGAGATCAGAGATCATCTTGGGGATGATGCTGTTACAGGAGAAAAGTAGGAGGACAGCCACTGGATTTACTCAAATATTGAAGATGCTGTAATTACAGTTACTGCCACGTTAAGTAGTTTCTAATGGTTTCCTCATCTGAATCAAAGTTTTGTTGAAAATTTGTGACCTGAAACTGTGATCATCACGTTATTACCAGAACTCACTGGTTTTCTCCTTCTTCAGACAGTGGGCAGATGGTAATTGTTTCCTAAAACATTCCTCAGCTGAACAGCAGTGACCAACATTCTTCTCACCTCAGAATATCCCAAAGCACATAGAAAACTACCTGCAGTAAGAGGCCAGATGTGTTTTCCTTGGTTCTGGCAGGAGCTATGCAATAATGTCTCTCATCAGGGATGAGGCATGCGTGGCTAATGGACTATAATCTTACCTGGCTTTCCACCCCAGCTGTCCCATGATATTAATCTCATTATACCTGCACCTAAGTCATCAGCAGGAGTCATCTACCCCTGCTCCTTCAACTGGTTAAATGTGAGGTTTGCCATCCCAGCACAACTGCAGAAGACTAAGTAAGAACTGAGGAGAGTCTGCAGTAAGGCATTGCTAACAAAAGGAAAACTATTTTTCTCCGAAACGAGCCCATTCCTTCAGTGGGGCCAGTTGTCTTAGCACCCAGCTTGTGTGTCCCCTCTGGGAGCTTGACTTCTGCTGGGTGAAAACAGCATGATGACTTCTGATTGTTATTTCTGGTCATGTGGGACAGTAATTGCATGTCAGGTTCTTGCTGCAGGCTCTTTTTCAGCTCACACAATCCATACATACTGATCAAATTTCCCAGTTGAATCACATGTTCTTAGACAGGAGCGTTTACTATAAAAAACAAAGATTTGAAACCAGATCAGTGAATGTAATTGTTTTGTGGCTGTGAAATAACATCTTTGGTTTCTGTCAGCTCCTTAATCAATGCAACCAATATACAAATGAGTTAGTATTGGTCCCAAAAATTCTCACTGCTATAGTGTTCTGCCCTGAAATGCAGCTCCTCTGTTAGCCTGTGATGTGCAGAAGGCCACCCTCTAACAGCAGACCAGCCTGTGGAGCTCCTTTTAGACAGTCTTACAGAATCTAGATGTAAAATCTGTCTCCAGGTGATGGAAGACAACTTAATACCTTGCAGGGTATTTATTTTAAGAAGGAGAGTCATAGCTACAGCAAGAAGACTGAAGAAAGGAGAGATGCACAATGGAGACACATTAAATGTTTCTGCTAATCTGCTGCAGGACAACACTGAAGGGCAGCATCCATTCCCAGCACAGCAAAGCAACAGCCTTTCATGAGATACGAATAGAGTGTCGATTTCACTGACAGATTTGGGGGATACAAAGTCATTCTGTGCATGTGTAGTGAGAATTGCACAGCTACTCAGGTAGGATGAATAGTAATTTACTGAGGCACTTGTTATATGAGGCAGTATTTACTAGGACATATATTTTCCCCATTTTCTAGTCTGCAGTTCTTTTGTGCAGACCCCACTGTCTTACTGGAAGTCTTCTTTGGCTTCTCTCAGAATTGTGATATGTTACACTGGAGTAGCAAAACCCATAATCATTTGGGAGCAATTTATTTCCCACAGGTATACCCTAGCAAACCCTCATTTCCACACCACCTACAGGTATGTGTGTATCTTTTTGTTCTAATATCAAGAAAAAAATGTTTGCATTCTTTCAATACAAGCGATCTTTAGCTTGAATTTTCAGCTGGTCAAATAATACTAAAGAAGCAAACATACTGGAGTTTGTCTGCACCACTGGGACTACGCAGGCAGGCAAAATCTATTGCAGCCTCAGACTTAAAGGAAAGCTAAATGTCCTAATTAAATCTCAGTTGTTGTCATTTTCTAGAAGAAAATCGCTACTTCAAGCAAAATTATAGAGAAACGTGCAAATGAGTGGTGAAGGATTGCAGAGGGAGGCTGCATGCAGAGATGGAACACCACCACTCCCAGCACTGCACCACCAAAAAGCCTGCCTGCCCGCCCAAATGGATACCGTTTGTCTGATGGGCACCAGGTACTGCCAGAATTAGCTCTGGATTAATGTATTTTACCCATCAACCCCAATATTTGGCATCTGTATATGATCTGGCATCACTGTATCTTACCTTAAAAAAAACCAACAGAAAAACAAACCCAACCAAAATCACTTGCACATACTTTTCCCTTCTGCATATGGCTGACATCTGTTTGGACAACAAAAATTCATTGAAGAAGGATATTTGTTCAATTTATTTGATAAAGACATATGCCAAAACACACCTTTACAGAAAAGTGTCCAAAACATGAACAGCTAAATTAAAACTAAAGCAATTCAGGGTATACTTCCATGGAAGTGGCATTGAGCCCGAATTTGTGTATTTGTGTTCTTAATTATTGTTTGCATCATTGGGTTAAATACTGAAGCCTGGATTCAGCAGATGATCTAACTACCCAAGTTACACATGTAAATCCTACGAGACTTGAGGTGCAGTGCTAGAATAGATCCCTCTTCACTCTCTCTACCCCTTTTACTCCTTTTACTAGTTCACCTTCTGTTAAAATTGCTATAAAATTAGTCCTGGTTTCCTACTATCTTACCAGTTTTGAGAGGAAGGGAAAAAAGCAGAAAAGAGGGAGAGAGGGTAAGGTAGAAGACAAAGGACTGTGGCATAAGGACAATTACTGCCACCTTAAAATTATTTAATTGTTTTTTTGGTTTTTGGGGTTTTTTTTAGACTATAATCTTGTAGGTGATGCAGTTTGAAAAGAGTTTAAGAGGTTTGCAGTGATTATGTTTAAAGTACATAGATGTAATCTAAACACTGGTAAAATGTTGACTGGAAGCTGAACATGTTTATGGTATGTTAAACTAGATACTAAATTTCTTTTTCAATACTTCAAATGCAAGAAACTGCCTAGTGCTTTTTCTGGCACTCTTAAGAAATGTTAATAAGGCTTTTTTCCTGCTACGTTTTAAATGGAAGATAGGCAGTATAAACAAAACTGTGGACCAATTTCTTTATTCTGCTGGGATATCCAGCTATGCTCCAGCTGATCAGAGAGACTTTTGTTTACTTATTCTACATAAAGTTGTCCAGAAAACTTCAAATGAACCTGTGCAGGGATCCAAAACTCAGTGTACTCAATAGACAATGAGAGCTTTCCCCTGGCACCTCCTCCCCCTGCTCTAAGCCAGCTGAGGGATATTATTAGTTTGAACTATCAGCAATAGGTGAGTTTATGATGTAGCAGTCTAGTAAATTATACTGAAGGATTCTATTTGAAATTATGTTGGCAATACTGTAGGCTAGATTTTTATCTCAATTCAGGTTGTACGAACCTAACCCTAACTCCTCTTATGGGAGGCACTAACCTCCAGATCAGGACCTGTGAACACTGCCTGGCCAGGCTGGAAGGAACAAACCAGCTGCAGCTGCGTGCAGACACCTGTGTAACCTCTGTCTTTACATTTTGATATGTAGCAAAGAAAACCTAGGCTTAGTCAAGCCTTACTGAAAGCTCACTTTGAAGTAAGCCTTTGATTAATTCTGAACTATTTTAAATAAACCACACACACAAAGTCCACATCATACCTACCCAAGGAGCCAGAATATTTAGCTATGTGTGTAACAGGAGGCACAATCATCACTATGCCTTCAATTCTTCCAATAAACGACCAGGAAGGTATTAATATTTTTGCAAAATAAGTAGGACTGGGGTTTTTTGGGATTGTTTGGTTGCTTTTTTTCTGGGAGCAGACTGGATTGACTATAAAAGGGAAGGCAAGTTGAAAGTACAAAGGCTATAAAAAGCTAGTGTTTCAAGGAGCAAGCGCATGCACCTAGGAAATCTTTTTTGATTGTTGCTAATATCTATGATAATTAAGCTAAAAATACCCACAGAGCAGAGATGACTCTATTGTCTTAAGCAAATAATGAAGCAAGGAACAGTTAAATTGATCCCATGACTCTCATTTCAATAATAAAGCAGCAACAACTGTTAATCTATAGCACTCAGTTTAGATTACAAACTTAGCACCAAATGGGCAATTTCATTAGGGAGAATATAGCTAAGAGAAAGGCTGTCAGGGGAAAAAAAGCCATCCCCATTGAAAGCAAACCATCCTGAGAATTTCTTGCTGCTCGGTGCCCAGAAGCATAATCAGGGCAGAGATCTCATGAATACCAGGTACATCTGTGTCCTGGGTTCAGCTGTAGCAGTTATTTTTCTCCTTCCTAGTAGCTGGTGCACTGCTGTATATAAACTAGGGGAAGATACCCAGAAGGCCCAGATTGCTGCTGGGGTCAGGCTGGTTATCAGTCAGCGGGTGGTGAGCAATTGTATTGTGCATCACTTGTGTTTGTTGTTGTCTTTTCCTTTTCCCCTTTTAGTTTTATGTTCTCTCCCCTTGTTATTTCCCTTATCATTATTACAGGTGGTAGCAGTAGTGGTTTGTATTATACCTTAGTTACTGGACTGTTCTTATCTCAACCTGTGGGATTTACATTCTTATCATTATCCTCCCCATCCCTCCAGGAGCATGGGGGAAGAAGGGGGGTTGGGGGTGTGAGTGAGTGAGTGGCTGCATGGTTCTGAGTTACTGGGTGGGCTTAAACCACGACAGTTCTTTTTGGTGCCCATCATGGGGCTCAAAGGGTTGAGATAACAACAGATCTGACCAGAGTGTGTCTAATTGTATTTGCGATAAGCATTCATTGTTTTGGATTAATAGTCACTCGTCACAATGTTGATTTATTTGCTCTCAGAGTTGTTGTGTTTGGTCTTGGAGTTTCACATGTTGTACCTTACCTGCAGCCAGCATTTGCTGTTTTAGCATTTATCAGCTTTGGGGCCTGGGCTAAGGTTCTTGTTTCACTGTACTTTATGATAATGACTTGTAATACAATAGACTCATTGATCATGAAACTGGTCAGGCTTGTGTTCCCAGCGTGGTCATCACCTCTATGCCTTGGGATGCGTATAATGGGAACTTTTAGCAATTACACATTTTTTTTTTTTTAACTTGGAGGGTCAGCTTATGAAGGAGACATTCCTTCACACCCTCTGCTCCCCAACCAGGCTATTTACAGCAGCATTTGATAACTGTATCAATTTTGGATGGCCTTTGGATTTCCTTGAAACCTGCCTGCTGCTTTTACTAGAATCAACATATTACCACAAACACGGCATGTGTTTTACCCATGACTACTGAACCTTGAGAATGCCCTGTTTTGTCTGATCTTGAAAGTTAAGCAGGATTGGGCTCGGGTCTTGTCTAAGGTTAAACGATCTAAGAGGACCATCAGGAGATTATCCTATCAAGAGATTATCCCTGAGGCTGAACAGT
This sequence comes from Nestor notabilis, assembly GCF_000696875.1. NCBI lineage: Eukaryota > Metazoa > Chordata > Aves > Psittaciformes > Psittacidae > Nestor > Nestor notabilis. The sequence continues at coordinate 77,651 of NW_009937577.1, forward strand.
TATGAATGGCAGAGCGTGTGGGATTGTATGGGCAAGCACCTGGGCCAGTGGGTCCCTCCAGTGCTTTGTAATTTCACCCCTGAACAAGTGTGAAATCTGGAAAAACTAGTAAAGCACTTAAATGAGGTGTGCTGTCGTCCTGACAATACCAGAGACCCGATGCAGATGCACGTTTTACAGGGGATGGCCCTCAGCCTTTGGAGGCAGCTCTATGCAGCTGTGAAGGAAAGGTATCCCTACAAGGACAATGTTATGTGTCACTCAGCCAAGTGAACTATGATCAAGAGAGGCATCCAGTACCTGAGGGAATCAGCCATTCTAGAGATGATCTACTGTAGGCTGGATGCCGGGAATGCAGACATAGATCCAGATGAAGTCTAATGTATATGATCCATGTGGTGGAAACTTACACGGAGTGTGGCATCATCACATGCCAAGTCATTTGCATCAATGACCTGGAGTGAGGCGGCACCACCAACAGCAGATGAAGGGAGTCATCAACTCTGGGAGTTCAATGGCGATCTCACCCCTTCCATCATTTCAGCTGTGGAAAAACTCCTGACCCAGGAGTTCGAACAATTGGGGGACGATCTATCCAGTTCCCCATGTGTACCAACCCGCATCTCAGCTATTAACAGAAGGTGCCCTATTGCCCGAGAGAGAAGATATAGGAGGTACATGCCACAGGCCACCCTATGGTTTCATCTGCAGGATCATGGAGAAGACATGAGAAAGTGGGATGGAAAACCTACCTCGGTTATGGAGGAACAGGTGCATGAACTAAAGAGGAGAACAAAGGTCAAGGATGATCCTTCCAAGAAAGTTGCTGCTTCAGTCTTTGGTAAGCAGATTCCCAGATGGAGTGGAAGAGCTGACTTTACTAACTCCTGTGATAAGGAATTCTAATCCCTTTCAACAAGACGTAAGTGGAGAATCTTATGATCACTATTAGAGCCACCAGCCAGGTGGAGGGGAGGGACAGTCGTGTCTTACTGGACTCTGTGGACCTGATGGCCTGGCACATCAGTCCCACAGGAGTATAAGGCTCTAATCTAGTCTAGGAGTAGAAGGCTCTGCCATCAAGCTGTCAAGGGGTGGAAACCATTTGTATTTCTGGAGTGACAGGAGGCTCCCAAGAGTTGACTGTACTGGAGGCTGAAATCAGCCTAACTGGGAAGGACTGGCAAAAGCACACCATTGTGACTGGTCCAGGGGCTCCATGCATCCTTGGCATAGACTATCTCAAGAGAGGATATTTTAAGGACCCAAAAGGGTATCGATGGGCTTTTGGTGTTGCTGCCTTGGAGACAGAGGAAATTAAGCAGCTGTCTACCTTGCCCGGTCTCTCAGAGGATCCTTCTGTCGTGGGGTTGCTGAAAGTTGAAGCACAACAAGTGCCAATTGCAACTACAACAGTGCACTGGCGGCAGTATCGCACCAACAGAGACTCTCAGAGCGCCTCGGATTCCCATCCATAAGCTGATCCATAGACTGGAGAGCCAAGGAGTGATCAGCAGGACCCGCTCACCCTTTAATAGCCCCATATGGCCTGTGAGAAAGTCTAACAGAGAGTAGTAGACTATCGTGGCCTGAATGAAGTCAC
>NW_009937578.1:0-1649 GCF_000696875.1 Nestor notabilis
GGAGTGACCCATAAGGTCATACATATTTTGTTCTGTATAGGGTGCTGTAGGCATAGGCTGCGTACTGGGCCATCCCTAGCTATCTCCTTCATACCTTAAAAGCACTGGGATTTAAAGGGCATTTGTAAAGGCTCAACGAGAGAAACTCAGTTTAATTTTTAGGCAACATAATTTTTAGATGGTATAAAATGACATGAACAAGCCTTAGATCAACTTAAATCAACAGACTTGTCTGAGCATTAGCTCCTTTCCCCTCATTTGAGGCAAAAAACCCAACCGAGGCTAAGAGAATACAGTTCTGGACCAAAATATTTTCACCTCCCAGCTGTGCTGCTGGAATCACACAAACCTGCTCTAAGACTAGAGAGCTGAGAGCACCATGTGCCAGAACATTTCCTCTCTTACTTACGAGCAGTCTTTGATCCATAACCCGGCTCTTCTTTATAGAGTCAGCTTCTGTCTGATTTCTATCTCTGCCAGTGCCGTGGCTTAAGCCCAGCGGTAACTCGGAACCACGCTGGGTAGGCAGTCCTCCCAGCTACTAAGAAGGAGAAAAAATGACTGCTGTAGCTGAACCCAGGACAGCCAGTTCAAAACCTACTTCTGCAGTAGAAAGGAAAAGTATTCTCTGGACTCCACCCAGAGAAGGCAGAGCCTTAAACGCCTGAAGCACATCCCCTCTGACCCTGAGGCGCATCCATTAATTCTGGGTGCTTCAGAGCGTTAGACAACATTTAAACCAGCCCAGCAGTGGTGGATGGTTACACACAGCAGGACCTGCCTCCTCCAGCTGAAACCAAGAAGTTTTGTGGAGGGAGAGGAAGACAAAGGGATCGTATCCCTAAGACATGGCATGTCTGGAGGTTTGCAACGGGACAGGGGAATTGGCTTCAGGTCCCACAGCTTTGACACAGTCTCAGAGTCCAGACCCAGACAGTCAGAGATGACGTTCGATTGAGATGTACTATCAGTAGCCCTAGCGATCAGAACTGCACATGGCAAGTGACCCCTGTGGTGCTCAGAGCCACAGACTTTCTTCAGAACAAAGTTTTTGTTACACACATTTCTGCACCTATTTTTGACATGGTTCCCCATGAAGGAATACATAGGCAGGTTCCTTTGAAGTCGGTCTCAATCCAGTTCAGCTCTCTTAAGCTAAGATGGCTTGTCCCAAACACTGTGAAAAAGGAAAGCAATGTCAGTTCAGGATGAGTTCTAGACTAGGACTAAGAGAAGCTACATTTTCTTCAAGGATATTTAACTGATCTGCGGGGTTACTTTGGAAAAGTAATTTAATCCCCGAGTACCTCAATTTACTCATCTGAAAGTGACACTGACCTCTGGGTAAACTATACTTTGGCTGCTAAGAATCAGGCAGGGGAGTTACAAGGAAAGACATCATAAAACCCTAATATTCTCGAAGGCTTTTTAGCATGCTAAAAAGCTCTGCCTCAACAATATGTAGAAGATGCTCGTGAGCTCGATGATGCAACACAGTTACACAGAGACACAAAGCAGAGAAAGGAGATTTAAGCAGGAAACTACAGCTCTATTAATTTAGCCTCCAGGAGGGAGGGGAAGTGTTTTAGATTATGTGCCATTCATCATCAGTTAGTACCTGTGTGCCTGCTAATAGAGCAGTAACAGCA
>NW_009937579.1:0-32534 GCF_000696875.1 Nestor notabilis
GGTGTCGTCAGCAAACTTGCTGAGGGTGCATACAAAGGATGTTAGAAAACATACCGGAAAACAAGTGTAAGAGAAACAAAGACATTTGTAAAAGGTGGGGGGAAATGCCTTGGAGCAGGATGAGGAGCAGTGACCCTGGTTGGGAGTTGCTGGGTATCATCCCGTGGCATTCCCAGCCCTGCCTGGCCCAGACCCAGCACCTCTCTTGGGATGCAGGTGCAGTTTGCACATTGCCAGTGACCCACTGCATGGGAATGGCGTTTGTGGGCCCACACGGGGCTCCTGCCCACAGTCGGTGCCTTAGTGGGATGCCAGCAGTAGCAGGGGTGCATGCTCAGCTGTAGCACCCAGATCTCCACAGACTGATCTGCATGTAGTGGATGCTCACCCACACACCAGGTGAGCTGCATCAGTCTCTTTGTGTGTGTGTGATTGTAGCTTTTGGGAATGAGTTATAGAAGGGTTGTTATAAAGCTGAAGGTGTTTGTTAATATTTTATGTGTCAAGTATTGTGGTGTATCCTTTGTACTGGTGTTATTTGTCCCAAAAATATAATTCACTGATTGAAAAATTATTTCATATTGTGAATAAAACAACAAATTGCCTCTATACTGATTGTACTGAACTATATGGACTGAGCATTTTTTCTGTGAGAAGCAAATTCCTGGAAAAAATGTTGCATGTATTGTTTGCCTTTCCTTCTCCACTTTCCATTTCCCCCTTTGCTGTTTTTCAGGAACAAAAGGAAGTAAGAAGAGCAAGGAGAGCGAATCCAGAAAGGATCTGACCCGTAAAGGCATGACTGTGTCTAGGAGAGGTTGAAGGAAACCAACAACGAGGAATAGAGACATGCTCAGAGATAGTAAGTCGAACTTCTTTGCGGCTTGACCACTTGAGTTGTAGGCTCCTGCTTTAGAAAAAGTTTGAACAAAAGGTTGAAGACTTAAATGAAAAACGACATGAAGATTGGTGAATGTGGATCACACCTGACCAATTTCATTCATCTCTGAAGGACACTAGTGACCATTTTTTAGATAAAAGGAGCCAGCAGATCTAATCTGTCTGGATTTCAGATAAACACTTGCTATGGTGTACACAGGAAAAACTAAGTGAAGCTAGAGAAAAGGACTGAAAGGGGAACTGTGTATAGGGAATTAACTAAAGAATATGTATGGATACATCATACTGGAAGAGAGCTACTAAAGTGGACAGGTAAGCCGAGTGAAGCTTTAATAGTTAAAATTTTGTTATGGAGAAGCATAACTTATGAGTAAAGATGAGAATTCATTTTTAGTCTGCTTAAAAGTTTCAACAGTGTAGCCAAAACACAATACTGTTATTAGTCCAGTTAGAATGATACCGACACTCACTGTCCAAATAATCTAACCAATACTATATGACAATCTTCCCATTATCCGTCCCTTTCCTCTGGCGTTGTGTTCGCCTTTCCAATATTCCTCTGCGTCCTAAGGATATTTAGCTGGGGGAGGAGACATGTAGCAAGCATCCTGAAGTCTCTTCTGGGAGGCCTATGATAGTCACGGTGGAGGAGTTTCCTCCTGCTCAAACTTGGGCTTTTCCTGGCTTTAGTTTTCTAAAGTTTTTCATCACAACCCACTTCCTTCTCCCACTGCAACCTCCAGTGGCTCCCACACCCTCTTCCCCAAGGGCCACTGTTTGTCAGGCATGGACTGGGGATAGTGGGAAGAGGTGTGTGTCACCCCTTCCCCATAGGGGCCATCCCCCAGAGCTGAAGCTGGAGCAGGGGAGGCAGCAGTCTCTTCACCTCTGGGCAGGGGTTGGACCTGCAAAGCCCAGCTCAGGCCAAGGACAGGCTGAATGCTGGCACTGCTGGGTTAAAGACATGATTTTTTTATTGTTAATGGCAAACCTGTATCTCCTAGCCATGGAACTCCTTGAGAAAAAGCCACGATGTGATTATATTCATATTTCTTTTAATTTTCTTGGCACAAAGTTTAGATATATATCGATAAAATTTCCTGATAGTTTACATTAGGAAGAAGAATTTGTTATAGCTGAGAATTGATGCAATGGAAATAAAATAGAAACAAACACTGAAGACTACAATGTCTTCCATTTAGGGACTAATGAAAAGAATTTTTGCAGTAAGCTGTGGTCTCATTAGTTGGAAACTGCTGAGAAACAGAAAAGTCTGGTTATATTAGTCATTGAAAGTCTGCAAGATGCCTGTGTGACATAATAAAAGTGAAAAAACGATGCTACAAGTTATCATACTAGATTTTTCTTACTGAAATGAGGAATCATTAATTTCATTGTATGTAGCAGGAATCTCTTCTGAAATACCATACAGTTTTTGACCCGCCAAGTAGTTTGGGAAGATTACTTCAGATTGGAACAAAAGTAAGAATATCTCACAGTTGCAGCCGGAGCATGTCATAGTCGAGAGACCCTTTTTGTGTATATCTCAAAACAACTCAAACGACAGGAGGAACTTGCTGCGTGCTCTTGCTTGGGCGGACGGCAGGGGGCAGAGTAGGATCCTGCTCCCAAAGGTGGATGATTTCCTGTGTTGTCTGCCCTGAGGCCGTGAAGATCAACTGCCCTGGCAACAAAGTGCCCATAGATAGCGGCACAGACACTGCAGCACCTTAACCCACACTGAGTTAACTGGGTCTGGGGCTCACCAGGCCCCACAGCCACCAGCTGGAACGTTCCAGAACAGTTCATGACGCATGTGCAAGTATGGAAACGAGTCTCACCTTTGGGGGTGGGGTCCGAAGAGAGCTTGACTCTATCAAAAGGCAGAGATGTCTTGCAGCTGTGGGGTGTGTATCTTTTTGTTTTGGTACATTCACTGGGTGTATGGATGTCACCAAGGATTGTTTAAGTACCTTGAAGGACTGCAACTGAAAGGGTTTCAACTGAAAGAATTTCCACTCGCTGACCGAGAAGATGCCACTGGATCCATGGGTCGGTAAGCCTATTTCTCTATTTTCTTTCCTTTCTCCTTTTCTTCCTCTACTTTGGATCTAAGAATAAGAACAAGAACTTGCCAAGACTTTTGTTCCCCCTGTTGCGGTTTTAGGGAAGTTTAAAATGAAATTATTTGTTGTTTTGTTTTTCAACTGTTGAGGGCCTGTGGTTTCTCCTGCAGTGTATGGTAAAGATCACCTCCTTCCGGACTGCCAAGCAGGGCGGGACAGAGCTTGATCTTGGGATCAGGGACTGAGCTCAACGTGTTGGCTTAGTGAAGTTGCTGTGCAACCACCTTTGGATCTGCATGGGAGCACCACTGAGTACCCAGATGTGCTGGGAGGTGGCTTTTGCAAGATTCCCTGAAGGGAGCAGCTTCTTGTATCTGCAGGCAGATGGGCTAACTGCAGGGGAGAAGCACTCGGTGACAAATACAAGCCTTGGGGCTTCTCGCCTCCCACCTGAAAGCAGTGAACACCTGTGAGAGTGTGGGTTTTTTTTTCTAGTCTGTGCAATTAAAGGCTGCCTGTTTGCAAGCAGGAGTTGTTCTCGGCTGCTTCCCTCAGCTGAGACCACTACCTATTCCCTTCCAGCTGATAGATATTCTTGCAGCGAGCCATGTATCAACGTCAAATTCTTTCTGAGTGTAGAAAAGCTGATTATACTAGTGGTCAGCAGTCTCAACCTGAAAGATTAACAGAATCTTCTGAAATAAGACCCTGTATCTGATAGGGAGATTTCATTGAGACATTTGTCTGACTGTGAATGGCATGATGTTGGGATAATTAACAGCTGCTTAAACAGATGGCTAAAGAACAACAGTTCTTTGAACAGCCCTCAATCATAGTTTTCTTAATAATTCACCATTGTGGCTGCGGTGTTTATCAACACATTTCTCAGCGCCCCACAGAGCAGGCTACAACATGGTGCCACTGACCTGCAACGACTTCATGTTAGGGAGCATTTCCAATGGAGGGAAAGACACAAACCTCTTATGCTTGGGCCTGAGTCAAATACATAGTCTAGTAACAGCTCACTTTGAAGGAAAAGCTGAAGACTGAGATAAGGTTACTATTTGCAAATGCGCAAGGACACGAAAGAGCTAATTCATGCTGGCAAATGAACAAGTAGGTATAAATTTACCAAGAGGAAACTTATCCAGGAAATAAAAAGAAGGCTCCTGATCATTAGCAATTGATGTCTGAGGAACTGCAGGAAGAAACCAGCTTATTTAAAGTTATTGTGTACAGTTCTGGTGTCCTCAACACAAAAAGGACATGGAGCTGCTGGAGCAAGCCCAGAGGAGGGCCACGAGGACAATAAGAGGACTGGAGCACCTCCCATATGAAGATAGGCTGAGAAAGTTGGGGCTGTTCAGCCTGGAAAAGAGAAGGTTGTGTGGAGACCTTATAGCAGCCTTCCAGTATCTGAAGGGGGCCTACAAGGATGCTGGGGAGGGACTCTTCATTAGGGACTGTAGTGGTAGGACAAGGGGTAATGGCTTTAAACTTAAACAGGGGAACTTTAGGTTAGATATAAGGAAGTTCTTTACAGTGAGGGTGATAAGGCACTGGAATGGGTTGCCCAAGTTGTGAATGCTCCATCCCTGGTGGTGTTCAAGGCCAGGTTGGACAGAGCCTTGGGCTACATAGTTTGGTGTGTGGTGTCCCTGCCCATGGCAGGAGGGTTGGAACTAGATGAGCTTAAGGTCCTTTCCAACCCTAACTATTCTATGATTCTATGTTTATAAATCAGATAATTGACTATGACAAGACAAAACAGGATTTAGTATTTAAAGAAATTCATTCAAATCATATGTTCAACATCCGTGGGATTTTAAGATATGATCTTAACAGTACCAAAAGCTGCAGTATGGCTTCTTATGAGATCTAAGGGTCATTTTCTGTTACTGCAGCAGTGCTCAATTATGTGCTTGGGGTTTAGGTGGTTTGTACCCTACAGCAAGCCTTTAACCGTGTAGGTGATTTAAAGTCTTATATGCATGAAGACATCTATGGGTCATACAGCACCTGAGTAGGAAACTTTCCTGAAATGGTAAGGTAAGATTTGGGAGATAAAGTCCTTTTGTGGATTTAATCCAAAATCCTTTTGCGGATTTAATCCAAAATCCTTTTGCAGTTCTCACCTGAGTTATGAGTGGGGAAAAAATTCAATTCCCATTGCAAAAGTGATCCAAGAGCTGTCACGCTTCTGAGAACAAAGCTAGAGCAAAACCACCCTCAGTTCAAAAACTTGACATGGACAAAATCCTAGCTGATAATTTTTTGAGTGGATTAGAGGGGATTAGAGAAGTGAGAGTGGTAGAATAAAAATAAGAAGATACGAATTTTTTCTTTCAGTCACTTCTGAGCATAGTAAATTGGTAGCTCTAAGATTCTCACAATGCCAAATGAAACACTGTCCTTTTCAACACTTCACAATCCAAATGTCCAGACTGAGTAGCACTTGCACGCTATTCTTAGACTGCAGTCGGGGCTCAAAAGAAGGAACAGGAAGTGAAACTAAATACTTGTATTTACAGATTTCAAAATGACTGTGTTCTTCTGCTATTGTTTTAGTTATTTTCTTGATTTATTTTCTGTGTATGATTTGATAAATCGTAATATGCTGCTGGATGTAGAGAGTTTTCTGTGTTAAAATCCTGTATTGCAATCATTAAGAAATGTTGCACTTCCATTCATCATGACATGGTAATATGGAAAGTTAAGTCCATAGATCTGCTGATACTGATATCTTTTTTTCTTTGTGTACGTGTGAAGCCTACATGGCGTCTTTCAATAGTTCCTTTCTATTGTGTATACGTGAATTGTGCATGTGTTTAGCAAATGACACATACCTCTCAAACATAGACAGACTTTGTTTTTGTTTTTTGTTTGGGATTTTTTTCCTCTATACAAATATTTATTTCCATTGTAGTTATGGTATTATTTCCTTGCCTTAAAACTGGTGGAGGCCCAGGCTTTGCAATGAATGGAAGAAAAATAATAAACCGTGGAAGGATGTATAGCAGGTAGATAATATACGTAAAGTTTGATATTGGTTAGAAGATCCACAGAAACTTTTTTTTTTTTTTTTTTTTTTTTTGGGGATCATAGAATCATAGAATGGTTTGGGTTAGAAAGGACCCCAAGATCATCTAGTTCCAGCCCCCTGCCATGGGCACAGATGCCTTTCACTTGACCAGGTTGCTTAAGGCCCTGTCCAACCTGGCCTTTAACTGCCAGGGATGGGGCATCCACAACTTCCTTGGGCAACCCGTTGCAGTGCCTCACCACCCTCACAGTAAAGAATTTCTTCTTAATGTCTAATCTAAATCTCCTGGTTTAGTTTGAACCAATTTCCAGATTGGATGGGGCTTTGAGCAGCGTGTTCCCTGGCCATGGTAGTGGTGTTTGAACTAGATGATCTTTAAGGTCCCTTGAAACCTTAGCCACTCTATTCTGTGATCAACATGGTAGGTCACTCTGGTGAAGGTGGGTTTGGACTAAATTGAAGTGATTGAAGGGGAATCCCAAATCCAGCTCTGTTAACTTGGTTAAGGGCAACCTCTGGTAGAAGAACTATAATAAGTAGCAGTTAAGCTGGAGAAAACAAAGCTTCCAATTGTCTTTTCATGGAAAATGAATCAGAGAGCCTTGATGGCTAAGAATATGTTCAGGAATTTTTACTGTACTCCTTGAGGTGATCTAAACACACATTTCTGCTTAAATGCTTGTATTTGACAAGTACTAGCGAATGATGAATTTGGACAGTCTAGAAGGAGTCTGCAAAGATATGTCAAAATCCATTCCATCATTTGCATCAGTGTCAATCCTGAGAGTGTTGGCATAGGATGCCTCAGCTTGGCATTGTGTCCATCCCCCATCACCACTTCTGCTGCCTAAAGGTGGCCTCTGAACTCTTGCATTCCAGAATGGCTACAAGATTATGTTGTGCCCATTTCTTATCACCAAAGGAAACTTCAGTCCCTTACAGGGAGTAGTTCTGTCTCTGGCTTTCCTTCTTCCAGCTTATTTAATCCCTTTTACAGTTGGGCCCTCTTTCTCTCCATGCCAGATGATTCCTTGGTCACAAGTTACCACTGCTGAACAATTTTACAATTTTAATTTTCTTTTCAAGTACCTAGGGGATACTTCCCTGTTAGCTGATTACAGTCTTAAAATAAGGATTACTCTTATCCAGCATCATGTCTGATATTAGCAACACCTGATTATCAGTAAGGACTGTAGACAGGTGGAATTTATGAAGCTCATTTTGTGTCATGAGAAACCTAATACTTAATTGCACACAGACCACCTGATTCTGAATTAGGGCTTTGCTTATGGTAGAGCAGCTCCCTTGCAGTGGTGCATTGAAATCAATCAATGACAATGGTCAGGAGTAGAAACCTAGGCAAAGACTCTAGTAGGTAGAAAAGCATATTGGGTTATTTCCTTAAGTAGCTCTGTGATTAAAACTGCCTGTCAGATTTTTTCTACTATATGTAGAGAGCTTAGAGGTGCCTTAATAAGGGAAGTCCAATACCTTTATACTTTCTGCTTCCATTAGAAAGGACATTGGACACATTCAACATCATATTGCAGTGCTCTGGCTTTAAAACTGATGCAATCATATTAAGAGAAGTGAACAGCACTTGTGGGCCTTTCATATGGAAAGCAGATGTCCTGGGTTCAGCTACAGCAGCCATTTTTTCTCCGTCTTAGTAGCTGGGGCAGGGCTGTGGTTTTGACTTTCAGCCTGGGAACAATGCTGATAACACCAATGTTTTTAGTTGTTGCTAAGTAATGTTTACTCTGACCAAGGACTTTCTCAGTCTCATGCTCTGCCAGAGAGGAGGGGAAGCCGGGAGGAAGCAGAGACAGGACACCTGACCCAAACTGGCCAAAGGGCTATTCCATACCACAGCACGTCATGCCCAGTATATAAACTGGGGGGAGTTAGCTGGAAGGGGAGATCACTGCTCGGGTCAGGCTGGGTATCGGTTGGCGGGTAGTGAGTGGTTGTGTCCTCTCCCCTTGTTATTCCTCTTATCATTATTACTGGTAGCAATAGTGGTTTGTATTATACCTTAGTTACTGGAATGCTGTTATCTCAACCCGTGGGCCCCCCCCCATCCCGCCGGGAGGGGGGGGAGGAGGGAAGAGGCCGGGGGAGTGAGCGAGCGGCTGCATGGTTCGAAGTCGCCAGCTGGGCTTGAACCACGACAGCAGATAAACAAACCAACAAAAAAATGCCACCTAATAACCAAAACACACATCTGAAACACACTGTAGTATATCTGAAAAGCAAAATCAAATAACCTGGAGCAATGCAGTGAAGCAGTAGGCCCAATTTGTTTGTTTATAAGGAAACAGAATTATTGAGATTTAAATAAAAATTCCACATGTGCTTTTTTAATTTATGCAGATTTCTATTGTGCCCACTTTGCAGTGGTGGTGTTACGCTAGAGGGAAAAGAAACAGATTTTTAAATAGAAAAATAAGCCTTTTTCCTTTATTTCTGCTTGGTTGAATACTTATATCTTGCAAAAATTTACCCAGTGGGAGAACACGTACATTTTAACTTTAATCTTCATCACAATAAGCTGTTTCAGAGAGAAATAACAGTTGATCTACCAAACAATCCATCCATCCAAGTTTGTATCCTAAATTCCTCATTAAAGTATCCAAAAGCCTCTTGCCAGACATAAAAGTATAACTATTATGTTTTCTCATTCTGTGTTTTTCCATACCCACTTCACTGCAGTATCAGTAACAGCTATGTAGTTATGATTCATTTCGTTGAATGGTTGGGAATATCAGATGGTACAAACCAAAGAACTTATTAGAGCCTTTACTTATAAAACTGCTGAATGCTATTTATAATTGGGGAGGTAGCAGAACTAATACGTAAGTGTTTTTCATCATCCATCTACATAAATTCACATATTGGCAGTCTTCACCATATTATGTGAGTGCCTTCATAATGCCCAAGCACTCCTTACTATATTAGTTTATTAATCCTAAGTGTCTGTAGGTTGGATTCCAACATCACTCCTTTTTTTAGGTGTGTTTATTTTTCCAGCTTCACTTCAGTGGAATTGTTCTTAGTTTACACTTACCTTCACTGGAATAGCTCTTAATACTGCATAGATAAAAGTGAGAGAAGCAGCACAGTACTCAGTATCTTTTTGATTACTTATCTAGAGAATTATATATAAAAAAGTGCTAAACTAACAAATACAAATGTTATTTTACATAAATGAAGTCTGTGGTGACATGTCCTACAAGGACAGTGGATAATAAAAAGCAGGAAGAAAAAACGTACATTTTGTTAATTATTTTTTAATATTAATAAAATACATTGTTAAGATAGTAGTATCCTTTGTTCAGAAGACAACAGTCGTATTAAGAACTTTATGTGTGAGAACACTGTAATATTTCAAACATTTGCAGGTGTTTATTGGGTATTTTTTACTTTTTTGTAACAAAATTTTGTAATGAAGGACAGCAATTAAAGGAGAAATAGATTCAAGATTTCACCTAAAGTACCCACCACATCCCCACCTTTCATAATAAGTTTCCTTATATTGGTCAATTCAGACGATGGCAGGAAGTAGTAAAATAGATTTCTGCCCTTTAGCAAAGATATCCTTTGGGAGAAATATGATATTTCAAACCACTGCTTTAGTGTAAGAGTACTGCATAATGCTGTAGAGAAAGGAAAGAAGCAAGCATGACAACGAGGAACTAGTCACGCAGTTTTGCCACAGCCTTTATCAAGGGAAATGTAAAACAAATGGGCATATCTGTTCAATATCCATCAAATAATGAGAGTGTCATATGAGTTCTGGGTCCATGTTGACATAGCTTGAGCAGAAGGTTAAGGAAATATTCACAAAAGGGAACAGTCACTGTTTTTCAAAAAGTAATGTGCAGACTTAACATGGGACCCCATCATACAGTTCTTACTGCTATTGACATCCTCTTAGATAAATACGGCTGTTTTCATGGGTAAACTCTTGATAGCAGAAGAGCTTAATTAGCAAGCTTTTGTGCTGTATTTGGCAATAATTCCATATTAACTTTACAAAAAGACCATTCTGAGAGCACAGCCTCATCCTTGACAGTATCTGGGATATAAATAATAGAACAGTCTGCACAGATTAATGTAAAAACAAAAAAGATCTATTTGGGTTTGATTGTTTCAGTTTTGACAAGATTTCTCAAGTACAAGAAACAGTTCCAAAGCAGTTCAGAGAGAGGTGTAGTTCAGTGAAGAGGTCGTCAGTGGTGTAGTTTAGAGGACGTAGTTCAACTTAGCCTTATCACTTATTTGGGAATTGCTTATCTTCTGGGTTCTCAGACTAGTTTTTCTTACTGTGGAAGGTCCAACTCACTTAAAAACTAAATATTTAATAGACATCAACCTCATAACTATAACTCTTTTTGAGGACTAACTGTGGAAGAGAGACAAAGCTGAAAGGTACTTTTCTATTAACCACTTCTCTCTCTCCATTACAAGCCATTGCTATTAGGAAAGTGTCCTGGGTTCAGCTACAGCAGTCATTTTTCTCCTTTTTAGTAGCTGGTGCAGTGCTGTGTTTTTGACTTTCAGCCTGGGAACAATGCTGATAACACCGATGTTTTTAGTTGTTGCTAAGTAATGTTTACTCCGACCAAGGACTTTCTCAGTCTCATGCTCTGCCAGGGAGGAGGGGAAGCCGGGAGGAAGCAGAGACAGGACACCTGACCCAAACTGGCCAAAGGGGTATTCCATACCACAGCACATCATGCCCAGTATATAAACTGGGGGGAGAGTTACCTGGAAGGCCCAGATCACGGCTAGGGTCAGGCTGGGTATCGGTCGGCGGGTGGTGAGCGGTTGTGTCCTCTCCCCTTGTTATTTCTCTTATCATTATTATTGGTAGCAATAGTGGTTTGTATTATACCTTAGTTACTGGACTGCTCTTATCTCAACCCGTGGGAGTTACATTCCTCTGATTCTCCTCCCTATCCCTCCGGGAGCGGGGGGAGGAATGAAGCCGGGGGGGAGTGAGCGAGCGGCTGCGTGGTTCCAAGTTGCCGGCTGTGCTTGAACCATGACAAGAGCAGATGGTTTCAGCAAAGAAGTAGTTTTTTTTCTATTCTCTCTCTGTTGAAGGTTGTAGGCACCAACATGTGGTTAAAAGGCTAAGATGTAGTATTCTCTTTCTCTTGAAAACATTTGAAGTGTTTTGGTTCTGTTTCCTATCTCACTGGAAAAAAGAAACAAACAAAACTCAAGACAACCCAAATATATTCACAATGTAGAGAATGATGTAAAGCAGTTAATTGCTCTTCTGTAAATAGCAGTAGGTAAAACTTCATTGTATTTCTTTGAAATAGGATTACTGAGTAAGTCTCAGTGCTTTTGTGCAAACTCTCAACTCAGGCTCTACCCAAAATGGAAGTCATCACCACTTAGTGTTGCACCTACAGATTCTAGCAAAGCAAAGGCTCCAGGAGAGTAATTGTATGAAATAAATGACTATTTTCTGACATTAATTTTAATAATAATACCTTTTAAATGCCTTCTTAGCACTTCAGTTATGTAAAAGGTCTAATATCATGAGTTTACTGATTGTTCCTTTTATTTTGTTACTGGATTTTTTTAAGTACTCATATTCCTTCTTTTCCCCACTCTATTCTTCTACTCTTTACTACAAAATCCATCTTGAGATACAATAATGGAAGTGAGCTCCAAAGAAGAAAACAACCCTTCTACACAGCAAAACCTGAACTGTTTCTTTCAGTCTTCATTCTTCCTTAGCATAACATCTGGTTCTAAAATTCAGGTGACATTCACCAGACAATCTTTCTATTTTACCAACACCAACTCTGACTGAACAGCCCAATACAGGAGGAAAAACTGAATTCATGCATAGCCTTTCTTTTTCTCCTTATTTGTTATGTGTCCTGAGACCAACTCCCAGTTAATTGAGTAGTTTTTCCACTTTAAAAAACACTGTCTACTTCTGCTCATATAATTCCAGATGATCTTTCCCCACCCATCTCCAGCTGCAGCTCACAATCCTGTGCCTGGCAGTATGCCTCACCACTGGTCTCCCCAGCATCCTGCTCTGCCTCTTCGGGTGGCTCCCTGAAGAATGAGTAGGATCAACAGCTTACTTTGGCAGGCAACCCTCAGAAGGGGGTGTGTGTGCCTTAGCCTTGGATCCACCATCGTATACAAAAGCTTACTAGGCATTGTCCTAAATTCTGAATCCTAAAATCCTTCTGCAAAAAAAAAAAAAAAAACAACCAAAAATGCAGGCCACTTAGTTGAAATAACTAAAAAAAAAAAGCAGAGAGTTTGTGGAATAGCCTTAGGAATGAATAATTCCATAAGGTTATTGTAGCTGTGAATAAAGAGAAAAGGATATTGTGCTTTGTAAATACGTCATCACTAGAGTTGGTACTTCAAAACTGACTGAACCAACGTTTGGGGGAAAAAAAACAACGCTTATTTTCAAAATTCTCCGAATTCAGAATTCAAAATTGTCTGAATTTTGAAAATAAGTATAAATTATATACAATGTAGACAAACTTACTTTGCATGTTTTCAAAACCAAGCAATTTTGATTCCTTGTTTTAATAACAGGGTCATCAATAACATGCAGAGGTGCTCCTTTTCAGGAAAAAAAAAGTTCTCCAGTAAATATATCACTGTACACTACACAAGAGAGAAATGTTGATTCTTTTAAATGACTGTATGTTGTACAGCTTTCTGTAGGATACATTCTGTAGTCGCTTTACAGCAATACTGCCTGAGACTGAGAATTCAATTGAGAGTCTCTTCAACGTGACTCCTAAATACCACATTTGAAGAGAGAAGCTGATAAGCATGCCATGGTTTTCTAGAAGCATAATAGTTACAGCATCTGTTAGTTGTCCCAAGATTATTTTTAATCATTATGTGTGTACAAAAAATACTATACTTTTGGAAAGCAAATAGAATTCTAGTAATTTATGATATCACTTAAAATAGAAAGGCAGTACTTCTCTACAATCACAAAAAAGATCATTTTAAGCTTTCTATTGAAGATGCCTTTTCCCAGGTGGTCAATTGCACTTGTCATCTGTTATTTTGGAAAATACACAGAATTTAATAGATGAGGTATATCAAACTAACTACATTAGGAACATACCAGCTGTCAATATGGCTTCAGCCCAACAGCATCTTTTGAGAAAAGCAGATTCTGAAATGCAGACAGTATACTATTAGTCTCATAGAATGATTATAAGTTTTGCCATCTGTTGTATATTTCACAATTAATTGTGATTTGTATCAACGGATAACTTCTAAAATCCACGTTTTCTTTTTTATATAAGAAACAACAAAGCAGAACAGCAACAAATTGTCTCAAGTAATGATGTACCAATGCTGGAGCTAAATCAGATAAGCTTCACCCTGATTTAACAAGGTAGATATCTTGGACACTAATTACAGTGAATGGATCTAAAAACATCAGTGTCAGAAAAATTACAAACCAGAATTATCCATCTTTGCTTGAAAATTTACTGATTTTGCTTTTCAAAGCTGTTCCATTGTGCAGTCACACACTGCTTATGTTTAACATTTCAAAGTTCATCAGTTGAATGCTATTAGATTTTAATTACAGGAACCTCTTTAATCAAGCATAAATGTAAAAGCTGCAAGCATTTCAATGTTCCATGGGTATATTTAAACTATAGGGGAATTTCTTGCATATAAAAATAAATGCCTAGTCAATGCATTTAATATGAAGCATCATGACAGTGTTTAGTTATATCAGAAAAAAACCCAAAAATGTAGGTTTGAATTTTGGGGTTTTATTTGAGGGAAGGTGTTATTTTTTTCTTACATTCTTTTCTCCACCTCACAGTCCTAATTTGCTTGTTTCTTTTTCATTCTTTCTTCATTTCTTTCAATGTGATCCCCATCTGTTGCAAAGTGAAAGGCCTGGTACTAATCGCAGCCACTATTCTTCAGTTTTGTCTTTTTGCCTATGACGTTAATAGGCTTTGTACAGGGCTATGGGTCCATTGCATTTACACAGAAGTGAGATAAGACTCATAGAAGTAGCTTCATGATCAGATAAGTCTAACATTGTAACATTGAAAGCATAAGTAGTAAAATTTTGAAAGAAGTCCTAGAAATGTTGTTTAGATTGTTTAATTCTCATCAAATTAATATTTTTCTTCACCTGAAGATAAACCATCAGTCATGTTAACTTTGTGCAAAAAGCAGGGCTTAAAGCAAAAGGAGAAACTGTAACAACAGATAGTTCATATTACCTAAGCCATAAACTGCATTCAGACAATGTTTACTTTTCTCTAAAGCTCTTTACTTAGTTGCAGATCCAAGTTACCTTAAACATGGAGCAGGGAGAAGAGTACTATTGTCAAACTAAAATGCTATCAGAGATGCCATTTTACCAAGGATTTTGTATGAGGTCTGTTTTTTTTTTTTTTGCTAGCACCAAAGTTAGGTAGAGCTTTACACAGTAAAAGTAACATCAGTCTTACCCATTGGTCCATAGGTAACTACATCACTTTAAAGTAATAAAAAAAGAATAAAAAGCATACTGTGTATGGTATATGCATATGTCTATGACACCTTCCTTAGTAAGCAAATTGCTGCATTTCACATAGCCCTTAGTTTCTAAATTACTTGGTGTGTAAACTCAAGTAAGGGAACACTATAACAATCCAGACAGATGACAAAAGTAAGAAACACAGTACCAAGGAAAGGACTTCAGACAAGAGGTCACATCATCCTAGCCAAATACACGTAGTTAAAACTGCCACAGCTGTTTTTCAACAGTAATTGTGAAGATTATCAGAAATCTGATTTGCAAATATTACTGATGAAAGAAGAGGAATCAGCTGGGTGCATTCAACCTTTGTGATATATTTCTGCTGCTTTATCACAGAATGGTTGAGGTTGGAAGGGACGTGTGGGTGTTATCTGGTCCAACTCCCCAGATCAAGCAGCGACTCTTAGAGTGAGCTGCCTAGGACAGTGTCCAGACTTCTTTTAATATGCTTAAGAAAGGAGACTTTGCAACCTCTCTATCTTGCCCATCAACCCCACCTCTATTTTCTCATTGAACTATAGGCAACTGGCTTTTATCTATATTCCAAACAAAACTATAAATGGAGGAATCGCACAATTGCAGTGCTCCAGACATAAAGAAAAAAATCTTTGTCTTTTATTGAAGAAATTGTAATTTCTGCTTCTTCCCCTGCTATTCTCGTAACTTCATTAACTGGTTAACAAAGTGAAAATAAAACAGAACTTCACAGAGCCTAACATGAGAGTTCCTTCACTATAGGAAATGACTGTCTAGTATTCTGAGGTCTATGGAAAATCCAAGAAATAAAAACGAAGCCATCTTATCACAGTAAATTCACTTGTTCTCAACTTGACAGCCATGTCAATTTGTGACTGCTCAAATTGTTGGACTCATTTGGTATCTACACTAGTACAAGGATTTTTTTCATTGGATTTTTTTTGCTTAGTTTTTCTGATATGGTTTGTTTTCTTAGATTCTGATATGGTTTGTGTTTTTTTTTCTTCACTGTTTGGCAGTCAGTGCAGCAAGTGTTATCTTTTTAGGACACCAGTTATTAATCTTAATAACTAATACTTAGAAACTCAGAGCCAGATAAAAAACAGGCTTTCAATTTGCCGGGGGAAAAAAGCAATGTCCTTTCCAAGATATATGATGAAATTAGATATACTGACACTAAAAGATCTTTTGAGCATTTACTGTGACAAGAACTTCATAAAAGTTCATATCATGTCCATTAATACAGACCTAACTTCCCCAATTGGTCTTTAAGCTCCATACGAAATTCTGTAAGAAATAGAGAATTCTATAGGAAATATGTAGAGAAATATCTATGTTCCTTTATGGTTTCCTTTATGTTTATAAAAAATTTGATTGACAGAAGAAATTAAGAGGGGTGGGGTGGGAGGGTTGTGTAAGAATCTGTTGTTTCTGGGGTGGTCCTTAGAAAAGATCTGTATGTTTCACAAGTAAAGTCACCAGATCACTAGCATGTCTGAATGGATGTCGAGAGGGCTTATTACAAATGCACAGCAGATTTTTGTCAAAAACAGTTACCTAGACACATTTCAAATGAATTGCCAAGGTTATGGCATTGCTGGCATACAAACAAAAAGCTTTGCTTTTGCCCAGTGCTATGAAACCATTTTATAATATTAATTATTAAAATGCAGTATTAACTAAAATTCCATATATGGATATTTTTGTTTTGGAGAAGGTGCATTTGCAACAGATATTGAATAATTCTGCATTCTGGTGACAAATTGAAACACTATAGATAATATTCTGTATGAGTGAGACACCTACTGTCATGCTCTGTTTCTCCAAGACATTTTGTTTCCCATTGATTGTTGAAACATCACATCTTTCTTTTTAATTATCAAGGCCTTTAGATTAATATTTTAATTCTTGCTCATTATTAGAGGTACCAGTCAACTGAGACTCATGTTCTGGCAGCAGCCTTCTCTTTCTCTTCACAAGCTCTTGCATTCAAAGAGCTGTATCAATCATATTTTCAAGACAGTTATATTAATCTGGTCCTTTTCGATGCCCTTAACATATTTCTGAAAACAAAAATATGTCAGCCTGCTAGGAACTGAATCCAGATTCCTTACTTAATGACAGAACCTGCCAGGGACTTTGCTGCTTCTCAGTCACTCTTTTTATCCTTTGCTCAAATAGCAGCTCCAGTAATGTTAATTGTTCTTTTCTTTCTGTATCTGTCCCTGCTTATGCTGTGTGGGAATTTCCTTCTTGCCCTTTAGTTTGACCAGCAGCTCACAACTCAGCCGTGCTGGTCTCTTGCCTTCCTTTATTTCTTAAACCAGGGGATTGAGAGCTCTTGCTTTATGGAAAACCTCCTTAAAAGATTTGTCAGCTTTGCTCTCTTCCCTTTTCCTTGAGGCCAGTTTCGCAGGTGGTCCTACTGACTAATTCCTTGAAAATCCGGAAATTTTCTTTCAGGATTCTGACTTTATTCTTTGCCTGTCCCACCTCCGTCAGGACTGTGAACTCCACCAGTGTGTGATCACTGCAGCCCAGGCTGCCTTCAGTCTTGACATCGCTGATTAGCATACTTGTCTTGGTGACCTTCAGGTCCAGTATTGCATCCTTCCTGGTAGGGCTATTGCCTGGCTTAAAAAGTTATCCTCAATGCACTCCAGGAGTCTCTTGGACTGCCTACAGCTTGCTGTGGTACATTCCCAGCTGATGTCAGGGTGGTTGAAGTCCCCCAGCAGGATAAGAGCCTGTGAGTGTGGTGCCTCCTGTAGGTGAGTAAGAAGGCTTAGTAGGTTCCCCCCGATTGGGTGTCCTGTAGTAGACACTAACCACAAGGTTCTCTTCGTTGCCTCGGTCTTTGATTCCTGCGCATCAGCTTTCAATCTGCTCATGGCTATTCTTCAGAGAAAGGTCTTCACACTCCATTTCTCAATATAGAGGGCCCCTCCTTCCTTGCCTGTCCCTTCTGAACAGCCAGTATCCATCAATAGCTGCACTCCAGTCACAGGATTCATCCTTCTCTGTGTTGCCTTCTGTTGTTTGAATCTATTCTTCCAGGGATTAGTAGCAGCCTAGGCTTTAATTTTCAATGCAGAATTCATGCTTAGATAAGGCATAAAACTACTGGCCTAATTATAACTCTGACCTTTTTTACCTGAAAACCCAAGTGTCCTGTCATTGTCCTAAAACATTTTAATACTATTAACCATGTATCTCACCCATTCTATTTGTAATGAAATTACGTTGCTACTGAATTCTTGTCCTAAATCACAGCAGGATGTTAAATACTTTATTTCACTCTGTGGTGAAGCGATTCTGTAATATGCAATTTAGAAGGTTTTGCAGAAAACGAAACAAAAACCCCCAGACAAGTAGGTAAATATAAGATAATTCAGAATAGTAACTTAGTTCTTTGAAATCTGAATAGTAAATACTTTTATGCATGATGTCCTTGGTAATGATTGCTCTTGTATTTTCTGCCATTTTTCAAATTCATTGCCAGAGGCTGATGAAAGTCTAGCTTGAATGAACTGTCAGAGTGAACTTCCCTTCCCTACAACACATTTCCTGTCTCTCACTGTTTTAGCCAGCAAAGAGGTGTATCTAATAGGAGGCACAGCCATACTACTTTTAAATGCATGACTTCTGAACGGAAATAATTTTGTGCATGGCTGCCACTGTATCTGCTGGTGAGTCAGGGACCTTGGATTCCCTGGTCAGAACTAGGGAAGTTTATGTGTCTGAGTAGGATCATGTCAGCATGCCTTACAAGCAGCTTGTGAATTAACATCAAAACCAGACTGTTGCAGAACTTCCACCTCAGTCTAGGATTTAGGCTGAATTTTTGGCAGCTAACTCTTCTACTTCAGTTCTTTAGGAATAAGAAGGATCTGTTTTTTAAAGCCCACTGCTGGTGCTATTCTGCATTTTTATGCAGCAGATGCCAGAAGCATTTCTGCAGGGGTTGTTTACCTCTGCTCAGTGGTATTTTCAAGACATGAATTCCTGCTTACCCAGGGAGAAGCATGAGCACTCAAGTGCTGCCAGTGCACAGAAAACACAACATCTTAGTAAAATACCACAGACTGCGAGACAGAGGCAGAATCTGGAAATAAGGAATCTTTCAACCAAGCAAGTGCTTAAGCCAGTATGCTTCTATTAAGATTCTTCTTAGGATTGCTGTCCTTGCTCTGAAGATTCTTGAGCTGATCACTGTGCAAGTAGCTCAGGTTCAACAAAGATAGAGGCAGAAACTGATCTTCTCTCCTCTTCAAACAACAGCCTTAGATGTTAATAAAATTGCAAGGAAAATATGAAGTTGAATGTTCTCCTCTTTATCTCCCACTGCTTTCCGTCAAAGCTGTAACATGCAGACCTAGACTTCCTGAGTGTATGTCCCCCCTAGTAGAAACACACGTGCATTTTATTTAAGGTATAAAAGCAAATTGTATGTTAAGTACTATACCATGATATTCCATAATTCCTCAGAAAAATGCTAGCTGTCTTCATAGGTAAAAAATATTCATATCAGTTTTGGTCCTTTCTTAAGGTCGTCAGGGCTAAATTCAGCTGGGGTCAATATTAAGTTTGGGTCAACAAATGTTGCATTCAACAAGGCCAGGTTGGACAGGGCTTTGAGCAACCTTGTCTAGTTGAGGGTGTCCCTGCCCATGGCAGGGGGTTTGGAACTACATGGTCTTTAAGGTCCCTTCTAACCCTAACCATTCTATGATTCCACTAGAACATACAGTGTGGCTTTAACTAGTGATCCACAGTAATCTATCCAGTGTAATGTGGAAAAAACCCAAACCAAAACAAACACACACAAAAAAAAACCCACAGACCGCCTTCTTTGATCACTATATCGCTCTTGTAGTCTAGTGTAGCTCCTTAGTATTTTTTTCTATCCTCCCATGAAGTTTCAGTTTCATATGTATAGCTACAGTCTTGTAACATCACCAGCGTTGCTTGGATGCCTCCATCTCATCATTCCCTCCCTGCCTTTGATGAGCAAAGTGGTCAGAGAGCCCTTACAACCAGACTTGCTAGACACACCTGCTTGTGGGTTTTAATTCCAGCAGCAGTAAGTACACTGTTGAACCATAGACCTGGGACAAAGCCTTCTATTTAATGTCTAAACAACATTTTGATGTCCTAGTATTTATCTCCATGCTGTCTTTAAAACAGCATGACTCCATGGTGTTGCTCTTTCATTTATAAAACACAGACTGAAAAACAAATTGAAAGTGAAAAAGCTACCAGCCCAGTGGATACTGACTTTTCAAATAGAAATTTCATTTAATTCTAGTAGTTCCTGCATACTTGTCTAAGTATATTTAGAAGTAAAGTTTTGCAAATGAATGGAAAAGCCATGAATTGTGGCTATTTGCAGAAGGCTCTATTTGTAGAAGTTGCTATTTGTAGAACTCTTGCTGTATGCATTCTTCTGATCAGGAGCAACAGCTGCCAATCTACTTTAGATGTGAACTTGCATGTTACCCATTTAAATAACTACAATGCCTAGCATTTTCCTGGAATAAATGTGTACAGCTACTTAAAATTCTGTTTGTAAGAAAAGATTTCTATTTTAAACTTGTTTACACCTTTAACAAAGTGCTGTGGTATTATGTATTTTCTTCATATAGGATATGATTTATCAGTTTCTGAAGCTTCTGTATGATGGAGATCTTACAGATATCATCAATATATCAGGTATTGAAATTATGAAGATGTCCACCACACCTAAATAAATTCACTTTGATGTAGATGATAGGAGCTGGAGAATAAAACTCTTGGAGCCAAATTTATGAAAGCTCTTCACAGGGCAGTGAATATATGCTTTAAATATATAATAAACCCTCCTTACAGATGGTGAAAAAAGCTGCTGCTGCTGCAGTGATAGAGCAAAACAGTTGCTGCTTTTGTCATCCATTAGAGCCAGCAGTTGTGATGGGAATGTCATCACCAGTAGTGTCACCATCAACACTGCTGATAAATATGTGGAACTGGAAGGAAGCACGAAAATACTCAGAGGAAGAAAGCCTTTTAAAAAATTAACAAGCCCCTCAACTGTTGAAAAAGGAATTTTAATACATATGACACTTCATGAAGGAAGCTCTTATGAAACAGGTTAAATTTAGTCTAGAGTCCATGTTTGTGTTTAAAAACCAAGAAGCATGTGAATTTCCAGATAAGAGAAAATACAATTTTAATGTTTTTTTCATCAGCTTCTGTGGTTATAACTGTGATAGTTTAAACATACTCCAAACCCTACATTTAAGGGTACCCAAATGTAGGATTTGGAGAATCAGTAGTACTTTTTGCCAGACCAGTGACTGTTTGGAAACAAAAAAACCCAAAACAACCCACCAACACCACAATTTCAGCCACTCAAGACTTTCTTTGGGCTTTCAGATCTGATTTTTTTAAGATAAGTTCAGAAACACTACCGTGGGCTTGAACAGCATACGTATGGAAGAAAATTAAATACGGTGTTTGTAGTTCATTACTAAATGTTTTTAAACATTTTTGATATAAGATCCTCCTGTGTTCTGATAGATAACTTTATACACAGAGCAACAAATGCAAAAATAATGAGAATGTAAGTATCTAATATTTATGTACAGATGTCCTTAAGAGATTGTCCTTACTGCAAGACTAGCTGGGGTAGCAAAAGAAATGCTGGTATTTTATTTCTGTGAAATAAGACAAGGTTCTACTATTTTTCTCTTTAATGTTTTATTAATGTAAGGTAACAATTGTTTATTTATTTTGTCATCTGCAAACATTTTTTTGTCAAGTACCATCAGTAGTAGCTGTCACTGCAGAACAGTTGCAAGTAGTGACATCAGGTGTTCAGGAGCAAGAGTGTCTCTCAGCTATACAGGTCTTTGAAGCCTCGCTTTCCCCAGTAGTACACATACTGCAGTTTGGGATCCTTTGTCCTAGCCCATTCAATCCTTCTTGCACCTATAATATCCCTCATTAACCAGCATGTGACACCTTTCTAGAATTATGTTTGGCACTGCGTATGCACTTGACATATGAGTAGTGGTATTCATACTTTTTCTTCATTTCCCTCAAGGTCAAGCTTCCTTTTAGCATTCCAGCTACTTTCTGAATTCATAATCCATCTGTCTAGCCACTTAGCTGCCTTTCCAAGATTTTATCTTGGTACTTACCAGTGCACTATTAGAATACATCATAAGGGTATTTATAAATGATGCATATATCCCTGTTCTTTCCTTAGTAATGTGAGGGTAAATTTACATTTAAATGCATATAGGTGAAATTGAAGCTGTGGAAAAAAAAAAGGGTTATTACTTATGTAAGTTTCCAGAGACGGGGAGAATTTGGTTATTACTTAAATAAGGTTCCTATGAGGGATGGGATTTGCATTTAACTGCTTCAGCTTTACCCATATACGGGCAATTTTACAGACATTGACAAATCCACAAAACTAGAAATTTATCTGTCTAAACAAATGTCGTGGTAAGTGGTAGTTGTTGGTTTCATTCTTAGGTGGTTTGGTATGTTGTTGTTTTTTGGTTTTGTTTTTGTTTTTTTTTTGAATTTTATTTGTTTGCTTGGGTCTTTTTTATGTGGTGTTTGGTGGGTTTGTTTGTTTGGTTGGGTTTTTTTGTGTCCTGAGCAACCTCATGGGGAATGTACATACCTGAGCTGCATGGGATGTAGGTGTGCCTGTGTTCAGACTGTGTTCACACTGTGTATCTCTGGCTACTCTCACTTACTGAATGGGCTTCTTGGATACCATTCCTGACTTGTTACCTTGCCTTACTAGGGCTGCGATAGACCCCATCCACGTCATGGAGACAGTGGGATTCAGCATGAGTGTCCTGCCCTGGCCTCTGTTGTAGTGTCACTCTTGGCTTCTGGCTTGCTGTCCTTGTGGACCCCCACTCTTTCTTCTCCCTGACCCTTGTATATGTTCTGATGCCTTCAGAGAAAGCCAACAGATTTCTGGATTATACACCAACTGGGAAAAAAAAAAAAGTCAATATAAATGTAGAGTGTATGACAGAAATTCAAGAATAATGTTCCACAGATTTGTTTATTAGTCATTTACTGGAAAGTAAATAAAGCAGATAGTGGAACCTTTCCAATCAAGAAGTCAGTCACCCATAGTATTAATTCTGAAATAATTAATGAGACAAAAACAACCCAACCCTTTTTTGTGTTCACACTTCCAGCACGTAAATGTCATGACAGATAAAATAGTGATACAAACCACAATAAAAATAACAAGATGATAGTATCACTAAGCAATGCAAAATTAAGTCAGTTATTCATGACTACAAAGCACTAGTAGGTCACAGAAATGTTCTGACAGAGAGTGACCAAAACAGTAGGAGAGGAAACTTAACATAGACAATTGAAAGTATAAGTACAGTCAGAGTAATGATGTAGTTCACAGTCATTCCAAGGTGTTCTAGTCACGTGTGTGCAGGAGGGTGAACTAGGCGATTTCTAGAGGTTGCTCCAAAGTCCTCCTTTCTGTGATTCTATGATTTGAGAGTTTTGTAAATAACTTCCTCATCCTTTTGACTCTTCCAAAAACACTAGCCTCTGACTACCCAGGTTTCACTTTCACTTCTGCATGTACTGTGATGGATAACCACATGTACATCTCATATGTTTCGGTTTCTCCTATCAAGCATGTCTAAAGATCCTCTCCCTACATTACACCCTTACATTCATGTTATCTCTGTACACCTGATGTGCTGCTTGTTTGTTTTCTGCCCCCACCCCTTCACATTAGCTCACATTCAGGACCTAAATATATGCATCACCTGCAGTAAGGAAGATTTTTGGGTCAACAGGATCACCCTCACTCACTCAAAAATACCAATCAGCCACATTGTTTTAGATATCCCAGTTAAAACAGAAGTATACAGTAAATTTTTTCCCACTAATGGAATATATGGTTAGAAGTTTGTTTACAGATAATGAATTTAATCTCTGAGGGGAGGACTTATTTTGCTTAGCACCTGTCTTCCAAGTTAAATGTTTATATTTTCATGGCAGAGAAGAGGAAACCATCTGATTTTAAACATTTGCTCTTGGATGGGAAGAATAACACTATAGAAGTACCAGCTTCTCTCTACTGAGTGTGAAAAGTCTAGCCAACTAACTGAAACACAGGTGTGTACTTTGTAGGTGTTAACATCTGTTCAGGTAATAATTTAAGTGCCAAAAGGGAAACAAACCTGAAATTAGATAAAAATATTTTGAAGATATTTGCTATTTATATACTGTGCCCTTTGCTGTTCTTGTGCAAATACATATGAAACAATCAGCACACAGTTTTGTTTATTGCTTACTTCTTAGAATAAAGACTGTAGTACTCATTCTTTTCCTGTGGAGGTAATTAGGACCACCTTGTGTACTACGCGGTACCTAGTTACTCCTACATATACAGAATTAAATGGAATATTGCAGGTGAATAATGTAAGAAAGGCTTCATTCAGTTTTTATAGAAAGAGAGTTTGAGGTCCTAATTTGAGTGACTGATTCATTTAGGTCCTAATTTGAGTGACTGATTCATTTAGTCTCCCAGGTTCACCAGTATACAATGCCTATTTAACAAAAAGGGCAGGAAGGAGGATCCTAGAAACTACAGACTTGTCAGCCTGACCTTAGTGCCAGGGAAGGTCATGGAGCAGATCATCCTGAGTGCAATCACAAAGCACGTGCAGGAAAACCAGGGAATTGGGCCCAATTGGCACAGATTCGTGAAAGGCAGGTCCTGCTTGACCAACCTAATCTCCATCTATGATATAGCGACCCACCTGGTTCATGAGGGAAAGGCTGTGGTCATTGTCTGTTTGGACCTTTAAGTAAAGCATTTGATACTGTCTCCCACAGCATTCTCCTGGAGAAACTGGCATAGGTGTATTCTTTGCTGGGTTAAAAACCAATTGGATGGCAGAGCCCAAAGAATAGTTACAAAGGGATCTGGACAGGCTGGATTGTTGGGCTGTGGCTATTGTGTGAGGTTCAACAGACAAAGTGCTGGGTCCTGCACTTGGGCCACAACAACCCCCTACAGCACTACAGGCTTGGGGAAGAGCAGCTGGAAAGCTGGTCGGCAGTGCTGGGGTGCTGATTGATGCCCGCTGAACATGAGCCAGCTTGTGCCAAGGCAGCCAACAGCATCCTGGCCTGTGTCAGCAACAGTGTGGCCAGCGGGACCGGGACAGTGATCATCCCCCTGTTCTTGGCACTGGTGAGGCTGCAGTTCTGGGACCTTGCTACAAGAAAGACATTGAGGTGCTGGAGCGGATCCAGAGAAGAGTGACAAAGCTGGTGAAGGGTGTGGAGAATAAGTCTTACGAGGAAAGGCTGGGGTTGTTCAGCCTGAGGAAGAGAAGGCTTGGGGTGGTGGGGGGTGGGGGTGGGGCTTATTGCTTTCTACAGCTACCTGAAAGGAGGATGGAACAAAGAAGTGGCTGGTCTCTTTTTCCAAGTAACAAGCAATCGGGTAAGAGGTAACAGCCTCAAGCTGCATCAGAGGAAGTTTAGGTTGGATATTAGTAAAAATTTCTTCATTGAAAGAGTGGCCAGGCATTGGAACAGACTGCAAGTGTTCAAAAGCCATGTAGACAAGTCCTTTAGTGACATGGTTTAGTGGTGGACTTGGCAGTCCTGGGTTAGAGGTTGGACTTGATGTCAAAAATCTTTTCCAATCCAGTTCATTCTATAATTCTATTACTGGATTTTGGCATCCTAATGAGAAGAATTTCTGATAGAAAAATGTCATTAGTCATTTGTACATGGTAGGAAAATAAAGCATGCTTCTAACTGGCATAATCAGTGTTTCATTATGACTGAAAGCAGCAAAAACATTTAGGCATCTGAATACTTACTCATATAGTTAAACCTTAAAGTATAGGAGAGCCAAGATTGTGATTAGACATCTTAGGTTCCTATATTTATGTGATTCTAAATATGCCTTTGATGGCTCATCTTGGTTTCACAAATTTTAAATAGGCAGCTGTCGAGTGGTTTTGTACATCCTATACACAAAGGATCCCTGATTTGTTCCTATTAAAGCCATATTTCAAAATGTTGAACAGTCGTACTAAACTGATGTCTCAGGATTGTTCATTATAATAGTCTGTTATTAGCATATAATATGATTTTAACAACTTCCTTAGTTTAATTTTAAATTTGGATGTTCATGGGCTGTATTATAAATTCTAATCAGAATGATGACTACTGATACACGTGTTCACCTCCCCACATCACAATTTTCAGTGTTTGCTTTAGTACCACTTACAGAAATGAGGGGAATGATGTCCCCTCATTTGGTGCTCTGGCTGTACATGTCCTATCATTAAGCACCTGACGCTCTCCATTTGTGGTACAAAGAAGGTGCCAGATACAGGACTGTGAATTCCATGTGTTCTCAGAGCCAGGTGTCTTAAGTTTTATGCTCATTAGCTCTCACATACTGAACTAATAGGCCACACATTTATGGAACGAGAAAAAAATCATTATTTGAAACATTGACCATGCTAATGTGATTGAATGAGGGTAAGGATGATTTAGGAGATGGAGGAGTATCTAGAAACGCAATGGCCAGCATGAAAGAGGATGAACATGTCAGAAATTATCTTTGCAATGAATGAAATGATAAAATTTCCATTGACTCCTGTGGGATGAGAATGTTTGCTGGTTTGTTTTCTGAAGTTTCCCTCAAGTAACTAAGTTTTTCTGGAAATCACCAGTTCTGAATACTTATGTACATTCATAAAATAGATTGATATTTAATGTTTGGGGAAAATGCATCTGTTCACATTTTCTTCAAAGCATTAGTGAAAAGTATTTCCCAATTAAAGTCCCAAGTTTTCAGAAGTAATGGAGATGCTGTAGATATTTTCCAGAGAACAGAAATATCAGCAGGTGGAAAATGTTTGTTTTGTAATTAACATTATGTAGTTATTGTTAAGGAATGTTTGGGGTTTTTTTAAAGCTAAAAATTTCACTTTCATATTTCCATTTAAATTTTCTAGTGCGAAAAAATAGATGCTTAGAGAAAGATTTGATTGTCATTGACAGCAACTGTTTGCCTAGAAAGATTTGGTTTTACTGATGACATTACATGATGGATGATGGGAACATTCTCAGTGTGTCTTGGAATGTATCATAGCATGTAGCTAGGAAAATCTGACTTGGAAAAATTCAGATTGGCTTGAATAGGAGAGTAATGTGCTTACTCATACTCCACAATTGCTGTAAGAAATGACAAAGAGTATAGTCAAATTGCCTGCCATAGAATTGAATCAGTTAAAAAAATTGAAAGGTGATTTAAGAAGCAGATTATACATCATCATGCTATAGAGTGGAAGAAATAAAAACAATAGTACAAAAGTACAGAATATAGCTGTTGCTGATTTGATCTGATCTTTAGTAGAATTTGCAATTGGTCCAAAATCTAAAGACGTGAATTTTTTGTCACCGATGTCTAGTTTAAAGCATTCCTAATTTTAAAATATTTTTTGGTTGGATGGGTGGGGGGAGGAATATCATAAGAATGTAATGGTATAACTACTTAAATTTCACTGGAATTTGACCTTTATTGCACTCAGAAAATATTCTTTGTGGAGTAAAGCGAGCAAACCATTCATGCAAAAATCATTGTGAATCTATTTAAAATCATAATACTCTAATCAAATTGTAGAATCATAGAATAGTTTGGATTGGAAGATACCTTTAAAGATCATCTAGTTCAATCCTACTGACATGGACAGGGACACCTTCTGCTAGACCAGGTTGCTCAAAAGCCCATCCTGACCTTGAACACTTCTAGGGATAGGGCGTCCACAATTTCTCTGAGAAAACTGTTGCGGTGCCTCACCACCCTAGTCATGAAAAATTTCCTCATGATGTCAAATCTAAACCTACCCTTTTATAGTTTAAAACCATTGCTCCATGTCCTGTCAGCAGAGGCCTTGGTAGTATGTCTTTCTCCATCTTTCTCATAGACACCCTTTAAAAGCTGCAAGAAGTTCTTCTGGAACCTTCTCTTCTCCAGGCTGACCAACACCAACTCTCAGCCTTTCTTCAAAGGAGAAGTGCTGCAGTCCTCTGGTCATTTTCACAGCCCTTACCTGGATCTGTTCTCACCGGTCCATGTCTTGCTTGTACCAGAGCTGAACATGGTACTCCTCGTGGGGTCTCAAGAGAGCAGTGTAGAAGGGCAGAATCACCTCCCTCAACCTGCTGGCCACACTTCATTTTTATGCAGCACAGGGCATGTTTGGCTTTCTGGGCTGCAAACACACATTGCTGGACCATGTCCCATTTTTCATCTACCAGTATACCCGAGTCCTTCTCTATAGGGGTGTTCTCAGTTTAACACTGTGTTCTCAGTGCGCTTATCGCCCAGTCTGTACTTATACCTGTGGTTGTCCTGAGCCAGGTGCACGACCTTGCACTTGGCTATGTTGAACTTCATGAGATTTGCATGTCCGTGTTCCTCAAGCCTGTTAGGATCCCTCTAGATTGCATCCTTATTTCCCCTCTAGCATACCCACTGCATGAATCATGTCATCTGCAAACTTACAGAAAATAAAAATTTATACAGGAAATATAGAACAAAGTTATAATTCTGTTTATATAGGATATATACAACAAAATTTAAACAAAATTGCATGTGTTTATCAAATTGTTATAAATAATTTTGTACCTTTTTGTTTTGGAGATAGCGTCTTTCTGACTTCGAATTTTATCATCAGAGCTAAGGATGTGCTTTCACTGATAATCTCTCAGCTACATCACAGTAAATGGGTCCTCATTCTAGATTTTTTATAATCCAAGTTAAGGTCCTAGCCTCCACTTATATTAATATAAATATCTCTGGAGACTCAACTAAGAGTAGTCTCAAAGAGGCTTTATACATTTGGGTGATACGATAGTAGTCTATAGTAGACTTCTACTCCACCCCCCAGGGTAATTATTTAAAACTGTAACGTCCCACAACAAGTAGAAATTATCATTGTTTCAAATTCTACAATTAAAAAGTTCCTATAAGATTATTTCTTTATTTCTTTAGCCACTTAGTCTTTCTAAGCATATCTCTTTCAGGTCCTAGACTTTTTGTTGGGAAAACAGCCATGCCTGATTTGCAGCATGCTCAGTTCTTATCAAGTACCTTAGCCTTTCAAAAGACTCATAAATTCTGATCTTACATCTCAGCATTTGCAAAACAAAGCTCCTAGAAGGGTGGGAGCTAGAAAGACTCTATTCATAGCCATAAGCTACCTGGCCCATCACTTCACTCTTTTCTTTTGCTTTGTTGATAGTTTTTGTTTTTCTTGATTTAGAGGTAAACCTTCCTTTGACTTAATTTTATGCCTTCAGTCAGGCAGAAATATAAAACTGATAAAAAAAAGGTTATAGATTAGATTAATTAAAATTTAATAGAGGCATTTCCCT
The DNA here is from genome assembly GCF_000696875.1 of Nestor notabilis. Lineage (NCBI taxonomy): Eukaryota > Metazoa > Chordata > Aves > Psittaciformes > Psittacidae > Nestor > Nestor notabilis. The sequence continues at coordinate 29,012 of NW_009937579.1, forward strand.
CTTCATAGGGGACTTTTATAAGCATAAACAAGGAAATTCTCAATAAGATTAATCTTCATCTCATCTGAAGTGCTTCCTACTGAAGGCAGCAAATGACAACCTAGAATGTTTGGCAATTACCTAGTAGTGGAAGAGCCATGTATAATTTTTATTTGTTCATATGGTGTATGTTAAAATGCTGATAAATAGCATCTTAACAGCTAATAAGTTGTTGTTTTTTTTTTGTCTCTCCTTCATAGCATTGAAACATTTTAGTATATAAAATATGAGGAGGGATTTTCAATCTAAGAATGAAACAGATCAATGAAACATGTAGGGTTGCCAAACATAATTGAAATAGGAAAGGATTCAGAAACCATATAATAAACCCCCATTTGTAACAAAGCAATTTTAACATGCTAATACCATCAAGTCATTTTGGTAGTATTTTATTTAAATAGCTATACTTTGTATCTTAAAATTGTACCAAGTTGATATGAGACTACATAATAAAATAGAAAACTAATTTACTTTTTCAAATTGCAATTACTCCATGTTAGTTGAATAAATAGTATTAAACAGTAAAAAATAAGATGGAGCATATAGTGTTAAATGTGTCAATGGAAGTTAAAATAAAATTCCCAAAAGGCATCACCGTAGTGTTTTCTGTATGCCTGTAGAACACACAAAAGGAAACATTAACATCATTTTCGACTTGGTGATTTTGCAGGTCTTTTCCAACCTAGTTGATTCTATGATTTTGTGATTAATGGAGATGGCAAAGTTATGAAGTTATCCACTCTATAAATAGAAAAGCATATATTATTTGCCAGAATTAAAATAAGTATGTTTACTTGGTTTATGTTCCTTTTTCCCACATGGTCAGTTGCCCCACATTGCTGAGTAAGGCATAGACATGACTACTTGTAGAAAAATGAAGGACAGTAACTTTGGTCTTCTTAATGCTCAGTGAATCTAAGCTGTAAGCTTAGAAGAAAAATTGCCAGATATTGCTGCAGGCCTAGTGGAGATAAAGAAAGCAGAACTATATCATCTATGTAAAGTAAGAAAATAGTACAAGTCATTGAACAGCTGTGATAGAAATAAAACAAGAAATAATTCATAATACTTGTACTTACATGCTGTTCAGCTTCAATTTCTATGTAAATTATAAGAAACCTGCATGAGGTAGTTACAGATGTGGAAACATGCATCATTGAAGAGTCTGTTAGGAATCAAAATGATAATAATATACCTAATGGGTTTCAACCTCCAAATCCTTCAGTTATTGGATCATAGAAGCTACCAGCCAAAGCCCTCTCAGTATGACCATCTGCAGTGAAATATGTTTCATTATCTCAGCATTCCCACATTTACTAAAACAGTTCTTTCAGGCAGTACATACATAAGAATATATACTTGTTTTTGTGCGCTTTTGCTCATGAGCAAGTCATGAGCAGCTCTTAAGTTACTGTTTATTGTTCTACTACCTTCCAAAAGGACTGAAAAACAGATCTTAGTTAGGTTACCAGTTTTTTCAGTGATTCCTTGCTTCAACACATGCATCCTGTAACTTACTTGGTATGTGTGACCTTTATCCAAATTCTACAAAGAAACTGCCCGTCTAGATTTCCCTTACCTGGACTATGATGTTTCATGTGTAGGCTGCTTCTCTGAAGAGATTTCTGATTCACTGCTTTTTACTTAGGTTAACTAACTTTTATAAACAAGAGTACAAGAAAAAATGAGGAATTTTTAGATGTCTTGAGGGCATAAGTGAAACCACCTTTTCAGAGATAAATTTATCTTGTGAATTATTTTGGCTGAAAGTATAGACACTCCAGATTCTGGTGCTCTATATTTAGAACTGAAAAGAGAATGAAAATAGTTTCAAAAGGTGGGGAAGAAGGCATGAAAAATAAGGAGCTATGATTTGTAACGCAACTTGTAATCGTAAAAATATCCAAAACTAAAGAAAGCCATGAATAAAGGATTTAAGACAATTCAGCAGTGGAAAGTAATATACCAACAGATTATGGACACAGTGCTCCCAGGAGAATACATCATAAGCCAGTTCTGTTAAAACTGTTTTTAGGATTTTGTGCTACCTTTGGAATTGCTTTAAATTTTATTATGATCTGTGTGATTTAGAACTGCAGCTTTCCCATCTTACCTTCCACACTCTTTTCCACATTGCCATCACTGTGACCATTTCCATCATATTGAATCATACTGTCATCTGGTGTGCTTTGTTCTTTCAGTAATAACAATTTCAGAAAGGCTATCAACTATGTTTCACTAACCTGCCAGATAAAAATGTTAGTATTTCTTTATTCTTTTAATGACACTTAAATTACTCATTTACTGGCCTTCACAATAGTAGCAAGAAGTCTCTTGCTTCTGCTGTATTTGGATAGAGTATGTTCAAATGAAGCTTAAGGCTGAAGTCATGTTTTTGTGTAGCCTAGCAGTTGCCAGAAGAAAGTTGCCATAGTTTTTAGCTATCAGTAAAAAGTTCTTACTTCCCTTTTTTAGTAAACGTGAGTTTCTTTACTGGAAAGCATGCAAAATAGAACTGGTTTACAGTGGGTTGACCTTGGCTGGCCTCTAGGTGCCCACCAAACTGTTCTATCACTCGCCTTCCTCAACAGGACAAAAAACTCATTGATCAAAACAGGGAGATCTCTTAGCAGTTACCTTCATTGACTAAGTAGACTCAACTTGGGGAAATTAATTTTATTTACTGCCCATCAAGTCAGAGTACAATAATGAGAAATAACAAATCTAAAACCACCTTTCCACCCACCCTTTACTTCTTCCCAGGCTCAACTTCACTCACAACTCTTCTACCTTATCCCCTTAAGCAGCACAAGGGAATGGGGAATGAAGATTTCAGTCTGTCTGTAACACGTTGGCTCTGCCATTCCTTCCTCCTCCTCTCCTTTTCTGCTGCTCCAGTGTAGGGTCCTTCCCACAGGATACATACAGTCCCTTCATGAAATTCTCCAATGTGGGTCCTTCCCATGGAGTTGCAGTTCTTCCAGAACTGCTCCATCATGGGTCTTTTCTGTGGGGTACAGTCCTTCAGGAACAGACAGCTCAGTGTTGGTCCCCCATGGGGTCAAAGGTCCTGTCAGAAAACCTCCTCCTGTGTGCGCTTTCCATGGGCTGCAGCTTCCTTCAGGGCACATTCACCTGCTCCAGCATGGGGTCCTCCACTGGCTGCAAGGTAGGTATATGCTTGACCATGGAGGGGACATCCTCCATCACCATTGTCATCTCTGGAGACTCTGATGCCTGGAGCACCATTTCCCCCTCCTTCTTCACTCATCTTGGTGTCCGCATAGTTGTTTCTCATATGTTCTAACTCTTCTCTCCCAGCTGCTCTTGACAGCATGTTTTACTCTTTCTTAAATATGTTACCAAAGAGATACAACCAACACCATTGACTGGCTTAGCTTTGGCCAGTGGTAGGTCCATCCTGGAGCTTGCTCAATCTGGCGGCATCTGATATGGGGGCAGCTTCTGGTGTTTTCTCACAGAA
>NW_009937580.1:0-2344 GCF_000696875.1 Nestor notabilis
AATGCTTTTCAGAGCTGACTGCCCTTGTTAAGGTATTATACAGTCTTTCTCCTTCTCTGTCTCCATGTTCTCCTATTGATAATAGTTTATATATACAGTATTATAAAATATAACTGTATACTTCTATAATATATAAATGTAAGTTATTGAGAGTATAAAGTATATCTATCTGTGAATTATACCATGTCCTACTATAAGCACACCAAATGCTTTTGTGAATCTGGACCACATGACTTAAAGCCAAAGTAACACGTTTCCAACACCTATAGTTTATTTTCTTGGAGTACTGAATTTATATTCATCAATGTAAGTGAGTGCCTTCACCTTTAAGTGAATGTAATGAAAATGAAAGTTGATTATCTCCTAGTTGAATCTGCTGCTAAAAACTATTTCATTCTTTTGGGACACAAGAAGAATGCCTTACAAACTTTACAAACCATATATGGTGCATGCAACCTCCTTTCAATGCCTCTGGAGGCCATAAGAATACGCAATTCTTGGTAGAAGCACTATCAAAACCTTTGTCAGATCTGCAAAAAGCAAAGCATAAATAATCCAATTTTAACTTCTGCAAAGCTTTTCTATTCAATAATGATTTTTTTTTTTTTTTTGGTGGCTTTTTCCTTAAAAGGTTCCAGTTCCATAAGTCTTCTGCTGAAACTGAAATGGAAGCTTTTTACTATGCTTTTTTAAGACCTCTCTTTTTTCTGGGTCAAATTCTTCACATAGTCAAATCATGGAGATTCAAGTAAGGTTAGCTAGACTATAATTATTATTCTGTCCTTTGTTCTGCTTGTTTAGACAGAATAGCCTATTAGACCAAGCCTGTCTCTGTTTATATTTATATATACACTTGTTATCCACATAATATGGCTGCAGATCATACAATTCCCAGTCCCCCTCCTTCCATACTGTAACTTTAATTTGTTCAGTTATAATATTCAACAGTAATGGATTCAATCAGATAGCTGGATGACTATGTCTTGTAAGTAATTGTGAATGTGTTCAGCTAATCCAACCAGTGTGCCAATTTTTGAGAGAGTGAATGAAAAAGTATCTGGCAGATTAATTCTCATGCATAACCTCTTGCCCTAAAATCTTCAACCTGCAGCACTTATTTGGACCGTTCATGTATTAAAATTGACCAACAGTCTCACATTATTGTTCAAATGATTTTTCCCATACCTTTTTTCATACTTTATTTTTGTAAATACTTCATAACATATTGTGCATGTGGAACTAAATGTGCCATCAGTGAGTAAATGACTTTGGAAATTAGTTGGAGGTTAATTCTTTGCCTCATTGGCCCCCCAAAGTAGCCAAACTGTAATTGATTTTGATGGCATTCACAAAGTGCCTTGGCCTGTTGAATAATGAAGGAGCACTTACGAAGACAGCCACTGAATATAGCAATAATTATGCAGGGTATCAATGAGACGTCATTAAAAGCTTAATGCTTCTGCACTTAATCAACATTGCCCTACCTTTAACAGTTTTGTTGCTTTAGGAAATCTGCAAAATTTCAAGTGTCAATGTGTTGTATATGTTTTACATACATCAGTTCATAGAAATGTTCACTGAGGGTAAGCATAGAATCATAGAATTATAGAATAGTTAGGGTTGGAAAGGACCTTAAGATCATCTAGTTCAACCCCCCTGCCATGAGCAGGGACACCACACACTAAACTATGTCGCCCAAGGCTCTGTCCAGCATGGCCTTGAACATTTCCAGGGTTGGAGCATTCACAACAGTCCTGGGTTCAGCTACAGCAGTCATTTTTTCTCCTTCTTAGTAGCTGGTGCAGTGCTGTGGTTTTGACTTTCAGTCTGGGAACAATGCTGATAACACCGATGTTTTTAGCTGTTGCTAAGTAATGTTTACTCTGACCAAGGACTTTCTCAGTCTCATGCTTTGCCAGAGAGGAGGGGAAGCCAGGAGGAAGCAGAGGCAGGACACCTGACCCAAACTGGCCAAAGGGGTATTCCATACCACAGCACGTCATGCCCAGTATATAAACTGGGGGGAGTTACGCAGAAGGCCCAGATCGCTGCTTGGGTCGGGCTGGGTATCGGTCGGCGGGTGGTGAGCGGTTGTGTCCTTTTCCCTTGTTATTCCTCTTATCATTATTACTGGTAGCAGTAGTGGTTTGTATTATACCTTAGTTACTGGAGAGCTGTTATCTCAACTCGTGGGAGTTACATTCCTTCGATTCTCCTCCCCATCCCTCCGGGAGCGGGGGGAGGAAGGAAAAGGGGGGGAGTGAGCGAGCGGATGCATGGTTCCAAGTTGCCCCCTGGGCTTAAACCACGACAACAACTTCCTTGGCAACCTATTCCAGTGCCT
>NW_009937581.1:0-42712 GCF_000696875.1 Nestor notabilis
GCTTTAAGGTCCCTTCCAGCCCAAACCATTTATAAACAAGTGAGTTTGCTTAAAAGCCAAAATGTCTTCCCCCATGTGTGTCTTTATTTTACTCTCAAAAATAGTAACCCTCATGCCTGGTTCTTCTGGGGCCAGATTCAGCATTTTCCAGCTGGCACCTGTACAGATGCTGTTTGAATACATTTAAGCATCCTTTGGGTTATACTTGCATATGTGGTTTTTTGAGTTGCCATGGCTGAGAGCAAAGTATAACTAGCCAAGTTATTCTATTTTAAACATTTCGGCTTTATCCATGATTTAAATTTGCTGTAAAAATACATTTCTCATCCTTTATTTAACAAGTTGGACAAGGCATTGATTTACAAGTCACCAAGGTGAAATTTCCACACCTAAAATGTGTGTTCCCCAAATGAAGTAAACTAAAAGGCTACTCATTGTTTTGGAGGTGTTTATGTGGGAGTGGGATCAGTTCAAATGAAAACAGCAACTTTGGAATAACAGGGAAACCTAGTACAACGCAGCAAGGCAAGAGGTAGGACAAAACTAAGTATAGGCTTGGTGTTTTGATTTGATGGTAAGTTGCGGTCATGGAAACAGGTCTTTAAAATTAGATCAAAGAGACACGGAGCACCATTATTAGTTTCTTATCAGCGAGTAGCTGTGAAGTCCACGTTGTTGATCCACTAGGGAAAAAATGGTGGGTTGGACTGTCTCTTTCTGAAAGGTATGGTTGCAAACCTCAGGAGACTCCTAGCCTAGCAAGTGCAAAGGCAAGCAGCAGGTCAGCACTGTGTCATTTGGGAGGAGATGATATAAACATTTATTGATTTGGAAATAAAGAGTTTTCCCCTTTCATGAACAGTGATAGGTGAGAAGAAAGTATGAAAAGTCTTCACTCACCCTTTTAAAAACCTCCCCTGCGATACACAAGCTTGGAGTAGTGCATGAGGCAGTTCCTTTAATTCCTTACAGAGTAGATTTTATATTAAACTTATGGTACGATGGATGCTAACCATAAGTTTTCGTTTATCCACAGAAGACGAACGGTGGCAAAGAAGTGTAATTCCGTGTGGAATTACAGGATTGAAATCACAAATGTCTACGTCAATGCACCCAGGATCACCGACTGCTGCTTTAACACTGCTGTTGTACGGGTGACAGCATTACATTCATTTCCCATAGATTCTCTAACACTGTTCTGACTCTAGACTGCATGGCTCTCCATTAGCACTCTTCAGATATAGGAATAAAGTTTGTAAAGGCTGAGAGATCAATTATGCACTTGGAGAAAGTAAGGTATGATAAGCCCAACATGACTCAGCAGTGTGTACTTGAAGCCCAGAAAGCCAACCATATGCTGGGCTGCAACAAGAGGAACATGGCCAGCAGGTCCAGGGAGGTTATTCTCCCCCTCTGCGCTGCTCTTGTAAGACCCGACTTGGAGCAGTTTCAAAAATACAGACATTCATGGTCTTGTTTTCCTGGCTTCTGTTCGTCTTCTGAAGGGGAGAATGTTGCTTGCTGGCAAGCAGTGAAGGAAATGCTACTTTCATGCTGCTCTACCCAGTGCACTTGCTGCCTTCACCCAGCAAGGCTGCGCACCCACCACTGACCCCTTCAGATCTTCAGCAGGTCAGCTTAGCTTCTAAGACCTTCCAGGCTAGTATCATCTAACCTGTATATGTCCAGGCAAAGTCTCTCCTTCTCGCAGATCATCCAAAGTCCAAAGCTTAAAAGAGATACTGTGGCTATGATTCCTTTGCTTTTAATTGTAGCACTCTGTTAAAAAATGTCCATAACCATAGTCAGGTACAAAACCCTTTTACACCCTTTTCTCTCATTCAAGTTACATAGTTCAAGTACCAGAGGACAGGACAAACTAGTTCCCCAAGAATTAATTAGAATTCTCCTGTCCCATAGTTTGGTTTGTTATTTATGTTCAGTCACGCTCATTTCAGTGAAGATTAATCAGAATTATTGTTAAACTTTAATCATATTTAGGTATCTTACAAAGGTTTGAAAGTTCTTACATGAGAACTGCTCATGTCTGTTTTCCAGGCAACAGGACCTTGCAGTCTCTGTGTAAAAAATCAACACAGATAAACAAGAGGAAGAACTGCATCAGGTAAAGAGCCATAACCGCCTTCCTCCTCACCAGAGGTAATGTTGTGGGAAAGATTTTAAGCCAGACTCATAGGAAGAGGTAATATAGGAAGATCTAATGTTTCGTTAGATCTACTTACAGGACGATTAAAAGAGGAAAGATTCAGAAAACCTTCTTCAAAGGTATGTGCAAAGTATGACGTAAAAGCATTCTGTGTTTTTATGGCTAGCTGTTTGCAGCAAAAGTCTAGAATATTGTATCAGGGAGCATTAAATCTGACACTGCTGGCAGAGGATCAACATTCCAATAACAAAAGCTGGTATCAAAGATCCAGGCAGACCTGGGCTGGTATCCAAGTGCCCAGTCACAAGTTGGAATAAACCCCGTCATCAGAGGATCATCATTTCAGCCCTTACCCAGGAACATGAGGGAAAGGCTCACTTCAGCTGTATAAAAGTTAAGCATCTAGTTTAAGGCCTCCAACTATGAACAGAGAGAGAAGGAGGGGGCACCTCCAGGGCACAATTTCTTCCACCCACTTTGCAGATGTATTTTAGCAAAGAAAGATCCCCCCTCTGGAGCTCTGTCTCTGGGTTGCCTCTCTTTCATCGGAAGTGCCTCGACAGCCACCTTACGGATGGCTGAAGTTAAGTGAGATGAATTCAGGCCTAACTGGTAGCTATAACCTAATGATGGAAACCATGTGGCAGCATTCCAGGAGGTATTAGCAATTCACATAGTTCCCAGATCCTTTTTTTTTTTTTTTTCGGTAATTTTTTATGACTTACAGAGGTCAATTATGAAAAGCCCATCAGAACACAAGAAATACTTAAAAATGCTGCATTAGAGAGATATTAATATTGGTCACCCTGATGTGGTAATGGCTGTAGCCTTCCTGGCCTGCTGCTGTGGCCCACTGCTTAATGCATCCAGTTTTTCTATTTACAGATTCTATTTTTGGTATTAGCAAAGAATATGAGCATATGTATCAAAGACTGTTCTCACATCATTTAATTATAGTACTACTGGCAATGTAATTCTGGAAAGTGCCACTTAATTAAATATAAGCATTAACTTTTTGCTGATAGCTTATCAGAAACAATTAGACTTGAAAGATGGGCAATACACCTAATGTTTAAAACTTTAAGTAGAAGCATTAGGAGCACAAAATAACCAATTTTCATTAGCATTCTCCAGAGATTTTCTGCTGAGTATGAGCTCGATTTTTCACTGGTAAGGTGCTCCTTAGATAATCAAGAAGCTGCAAGTTTATCTGGACTCCTCATTGTAACCAAATGCTTGAGCCAAGTGGATGCTTTAGGAAATGGTTAAAATATTTATGTGTAGCTGGTGGTTTTGCCAATTCCACCTGAAGTATCAGATGTATTCTACTGATTATTTGGGGTGTGCAGGCAACAATCAAGAACCGTTGTGGGCAGTCAGAAGATGTCACAGCTTAGGGCAAGTGCTTATTCCTTGCAAGGACAGCTTGATCAGCATTTCTGTCCATTAACTCAATGAGGGATATGCTTTTTTACCAATATGCCAATGCCAAATATTAGTTAATTCTGTGTTATTTTTCATGAATAGACAGATGTATCAGATAATTAGACCTAAAATATCTCTGCAGAACTCTGAGTTCTGCTGATATTTGCCTGAAAGTGCACAGAGGAAAAAGAAAAGCAGTAAGCAGAGCTGTAATCATAGAATCACAGAATGGTTTGGGTTGGAAGGGACCTCAAAGTTCACCAAGGTTCCAACCCCTGCCACGGGCAGGGACACCTTCCACTATCCAGGTTGCTCCAAGCCCCGTCCAACCTGGACTTAAGCACTGCCAGGGATGGGGCAGCCACAGCTTTTCTGGGCAACCTGTGCCAGGGCCTCACCACCCTCACGGGGAAGAAGATGAATTATTTTTAATGAAAAGAATTATTCTAACTAAAGATAAAGGGGCTAGAAGGAATCAGTTTCTTCGGAAGGTATGTTTGACAACATACAGCAAAACTACACGGCAACTGATAAAAGATGCTTTTCATAGGTCTAACATTTGGGTAAGCAGAAGTAGCAAGATGATCTGAAATAACACCATCTGGTGAATGCCTGTTTCCTTCTTCAGCAATCAAGAGCTATGTGTAACTATAAACAGAGAATAAAATAGAAATTATGCAAAACTACTTTTCAGTCAAATGTTACACAGAATGAACTAACAGCTGCTCTGGGAATGCAGAAAACGGTAGTCTTAAATATAGTGGGACATTCAAGCAAGCTGTTCTTACCAATATATTAATGGAATGTGTATTTTCTACAAAGCTGTGGACAAGTAAACCTAGTCCCAGACTGGAGAGCAACTATTCTGGCAATGCAATGTAACAATGATTTAACTGTCACACAAGAAAAATTCATCCCTTGACGTGATACAGGCATGAAATCAAGCCTGCAGGATACCTTTCTGTACCTTCATGTACAAGCAGTCCCATTGGTGCCAGCTGGAATCTCCACGTTTCTCCTATTTGCCTGTCTGAACGTGCTTTGCTGGATTGCACCTAGCACCAGGCTACCCAACTTCTGTAGAAGACAGCCAGACTACAAGGAGTTTGTCCAAGAAATCACACTTCCAGATATTTGACACTGCTGGTAGCAGAAGAATAAAATATATGTGTAGGTAATTTAGCATTTATCATTAGCCATATGATTTTTGCACCAATGATTAGCACTGTATCTATAACAACTTGTGAAAATATCTGAGACTTTAGTTTTTACTGACTCTCTTATTTTGCAGCTGATACCAGATTTGCAAAATCCTTGAAAAGACAATGCAGCACTGGAAGGTGAAGAAGCAAAGTCACAAGATCTTAAATCCAACCGTACCTGGTTAAGTGCCATTTATTAACAATGACAGACATGTGCAGGCAGGAGGAGAGTTACTGTAGTCTACTCAGTCCCCAGTCACATCAAAGTCCACAAAAGGTATTTTGAAGATGCCACCATGATCACTAACAAGCAAATTGAAGAGAAAGACAATTAAGATTTTGGACCATGTGTCACATGAGGAGAGGCTGAGAGAGCAGGGGTTGTTCAGCCTGAATAAGGCTCAGATTCCCCTTAGCACTGCCTTGGGACAGGATGAGAGCAATGGGCACAAATTGGAATACAAGAAATAGCGTTTAATCCTGATTAAAAATGTTTTAGGTAAAACGTAAAGGTAATAGAAAACTGAAACAGGTTGCCCAGAGAAGTTGTGGAGTCTCCATACAAAGAAAATTCTAAACTCCATGGGGCAAAGTCCTGAGCAACCTGCTGTAGGTGACCCTGCTTTGAGCAGAGGGGTTGGACTAGGTGATCTCCAGACACACCCGTGTTCTTTGAACTGGATTCATCTAGTACAACTTCATAATCACTTCCTGCCTTGTGTTGTCTCTGTACACACATCAGAAATTTTAAGAGCTTTCCAGCCTACCAGACACATACTGAAAACCAGGCAAGATACCTGTGCATTTGTTTTCTATTCATGCCATGAATTACGATGTGCCCTACAAGAGGAGTTTTCTGTAACTTTCTGTTTGCCACATTTTTAGTGGCAGGTGAGCTGAAGAATATGTGGTGCTATTTTTAAGTATTCCAAAATAAGCATCTACATTACTAACTTTTATAAAGTTAGTAATAAACTAATTGTGGAACTAATTGTGTATGTAGCAATGAAAAGAACAGAAATGCAAAGGGAAGCAGATAATGGTAATCAAAGGAGATAAAAATTACACCTTCAGAGGAGCCCACATATGTGCTAAAATTTCAGAAGCAGCTGAAGGAGGGTTTTTTTATGTATTTGCTGACAAAGAATTAAGAGTTTCTTGTATTTTTATACAAGAAGTAAGTTTTGTTCTTTGCAAAGATTCTGATTAAGTTTTTTCAAAGCACATTACTGATCTTAGCTGTGTATTTGAAAGACACACTGAAACAAAGCTAAACTTTCTGGATGCAGTGTGACACAGTGGGAACTTCACATCTCAAAACCTGAAGTTGCCAATAACCCTGGAGCAGTAAAATCATAGAATCACTGAATGATTTAGGTTGGAAAAGGCCTTTAAGATCAAGTCCAACCATTAACCTAGCACTGCCAAGTCCACCACTATACCGTGTTCCTAAGTGCCACCTCTACTCATCTTTTAAATGCCTTCAGGGACAGTGACTCAACCACTTCCCTGGGCAGCCTTTTCCAACAGTAGTAACTTCAAGACCAGTGAACAGTTAGTGTTAGCTTCCCCTTTAGAACCTATTCAGTACTATCAATCTTTAGCATGAGAACGCCAAATTTACTGCAAAGAAATGAAAGAAAAGAATGTTCCTGCAAAGTTTCAAGAAAACTCAAATTATTTTATTCACAAAAGCAGAAGTCAATAAAAATATAGATATCCTGATCAGTTTTACAGACCATGTTCATTTCTTCTCTCCTTCACTGACAGGCAAAGCATCATGAAAAAAAATAGTAACAAGCATTTACATCACAAACCATTATTAACAGAGATTCATGTATATGAGCAAATGTTTTAAAGGTTTTGCATATAATTATAAATACAAAAAAATTACAGGTCCAACAAAACACTTCAAGAAAAACAACTCTCATTTTTACCTTGTTTCTGTGCTGTATTATTTTCAGTGGTGAAAAAAGTGTGTGCTGTCCCACTGGCATTTAACAAATAGGTTTTGGGTTAAACTGAAATTTAGCATGAGCTCACTCCTTGAAGCGTTCTCTTGAACTCCACAAACCTTGATAGATCAGATTGGGATTTTTGTGCTAGATTTCCCAAGCGATGCCAAAAAGACAGTCCACACTGCTACTAATAGTATCAGGAAGCTCATTGGGTTTTAGTTATGGAGCACCCTGCACAGAAGTAACTGAAGATACATCCTTGTTGTTCAAATCCAGCTCCTGTCAGCTCAGTGTTCATGCATGAAACTGGAGCCAAATCTTTCCTCTGCTGTAGACATGAGTTCTGCCTAGAAATCACAAGTGAGTTTTGTGACGTTTATACAAGTCTGGCTTTCAGCACCATGATGGAAGACAACTGAGATTAAGGAACAAGGCCAAACATTTCTGGTTTGGTTTGTTTGTGGTCTTTTGTTGCGGGTTTGTGCTGTTTGTTTGGGTTTTTTAACCCAGCTACTAGGACTAAACCCACACCTGGAAAAATTCCCACCAAGATAACCAGACCAAGTGCAATTTTATTTGTTTTTATTCTGCTTTTATGCCTTTCAACTTTAGAGAGAGGAGGAATTTGTGACCTCTTCCATTATAATGGTAACTGTTGACAAAAATGTTTTTTAGAACAGGTTACAGAATTATAAACCAAGAATTATTTGAAAACAAAAAACAAACAGAGAATGCTGTCATTTTTCAAAAGGCAAGTACCGAACTAGGACAAAACACTGAAGTACAGAGACTGACTTTCAAAAAGGGTTGTCTTGTACAGAAAACAACCCATTATTATTACTGCTGTAATTCTGATAATCAAAATCTACAATAATATTTCAGGTTACTTGCATGCAAAGTGCTTCCTGCTTCTGCCTACCTGAACTCTGGGAGCATCACAACTGGGAGAGAGTTTGCTCTTCTAGAAAAGAGAAAATCCATTTTCATATATAAATAATTCTTGCTACAAGAGATCATTTAGACTACCTAGCTCCTCAGGCCATAACTATACCTATATTATTTCTTATAACTTTATCTCCCATTCTTTAAAATATCCAGCAATAGGTCACTGAAAAGCAGGGACTCATGCTTCAGCCTGACTACAGGAAAAGAGTTGACAGAATTGAAAGCACTTGTTGCCAAAGGAAAGCCCTACCCTCTTCTTACTGCAGCCTGGGTACTCACAGAGGTGTAAGCTGTTGTAGCATGCATTTTCAGCTGACTACCTGCAGAACGAAATCTAGGCTACAGTCCCACTGACTTGAGCATGTCAGGGTATCGTACCTAACGTACAGAATAAGCAACCCATATCACCAAGTACTACAGACTGAAGAAACACAGGCAAGAGTATTTCCATCAAACTTGAGTTCTCCACTGAAGTCTGCTGCAGGTTCTTGCAATTACGTGACTGCATCTCTCCACAACTCACCCTTCCCCCCAGCCTACCCTCTCTGTTGAGCTTGCACTCGCAGTACCAGACAGAAATAGTACACACGGCCTCCTTTCACAGAAGCAGGAAGCGTACATTACCAGTCATGATCACTTGGCATGACTCCAACACCATCTTCAAAATTCGACTATTTAATAGAAAATTTCATTTTAATTTTACAAAATACAGATACACCACTACCCAATGTAGCAAAAGAATGGAATTGAAAAATAATTTCAAATATTTAACACATTAGGTTCTAAAATAAATAATGCTATCTAAAGAAGTGTTCAGGTTTTACAATTACGAGGAGGCAGTTCCACTATTACTGATCTCTTTTTCAACTTCTTTACAAGTTCCATAGTTTATGTAGAAAAATATACAGGAAAAGAATTTTGGGATAAAGAATAACTTGGGTATGTAACATTTAACATAAATAAAAAGCCTAAAGCAAAACCAAAAAGAAAACCAATTGTTTTATTTCTGTACATCAAGACTACAAATAGTATTTTAACACATCATTTATTACCCAAATTAAGAAATTATACATTTTTATATGGTTACTAGTAAACATCTTAAAATCACTCAGTTTTCCCACATTTAAAAGGATATTGCTGGTTACTGCTTATTAAATATGAAATCCAACAGTTTCCAGTAACAGCAAAATATTTTTTTGCATAAGAGATGAATACAAATTTGATTGTAATTTTTGATGATTCAAAATATAATATTAAAGTTCAGAGGGCTGCACTTACGGATCTTGCAGTTTGAACTATAATTCCTTTCTTTACATGGACTGCAGTTTGCATACGAACACCCAACAATGTGCCTACTACTAGAAGCTCAGTTCCTTCCATGTGAAAGCATTTTTTTTCCCAGATATCAAATTATATTAAGCAGCATATTCCCACCTACTCTTCTTAGCAGAAAAACCGCAGACAGATGGATAGAAAAGCTGTTTAATCACCAAAAAAATAAGGAGTTTAACTAATGTCTACGGCACAGGTACAACATTTCAAGATGGAAAGAAATGACAGGGAAAAGGAATGTGACTACCACAGGCTTCAAATATAAAAGATAAAGCCTGATAACTTTGGTTCAAATAATTTTAATAGTTGTTACATGTGTATTTTTCCAAAGTGATGACTTCTGTATGTACTGTGTATGCAACAGGAGTTGATACATTTAAAAAGAAAACAAAAAGTCTGTACAGGCACAAAAGACAGAAACAGGACAAAGAAAACATGGACAGTCACATCCACTCACAACAGTGTTCAAGTGATAATGATGCAGCCAAAGGTTGAACTTAAAATAATGCCAATTGGTTTTCTCCAAGGTATTTCAGAAAGCACAAATGGAGTTTTATGAATGTTTTATCTCAGTGCCTACCATCTTGAGGGAAGGCTGTGTTCTGCACTCAGCTCTAACAGTTATTTCTCTCCTTCCCAGTAGCTGGTGCAGCGCTGTGTTTTGGCTTTAGTCTGAGAACAATGCTGATAACACACCAACGTTTTAGTTCATGCTCAGTAGCACTTACCCTGATCAAGGACTTTTCAGTCTCATGCTCTGCCAGGGAGGAGGGGCACCAGAAGTTGGGAGGAAGCAGAGACAGGACAGCTGACCCAAACTGGCCAAAGGGGTATTCCATACCACAGCACGTCATGCCCAGTAGAGAAACTGGGGGGAGTTACCCGAAGGCCGAGATCACTGCTTAGGTCAGGCTGGGTAGCGGGTGGTGAGCAACTGTATTGTGCATCACTTGTGTTTATTGTTTTGTTTCCTTTCCCCTTTTAGTTTTATATTCTCTCCCCTTGTTACTTCCCTTAGCATTATTAGTAGCAGTAGTAGTTTTATATTACACTTTAGTTACTGGACTGTTCTTATCTCAATCTGTGGGATTTACATGCTTTAGATTTTCCTCCCCATCCCGTCCAGAGAGGGGAAATGGAGGGGGGGGCGTGAGCAAATGGCTGCGTGATGCTGAGTTACCGGCTGGACTTAAACCACAACAGGTAGTATAAAACATCAGCTCTGCAACAATTATGGTTTGTAAACAATTCTACAACGTATGTAAAGATGTTAGGTTATCGGTAATGAGCATTTCCATCCCCTCAGTTCTGGGATATCTGCAAACATCTGCTTCACTTCCATCTAAAAGATTAATTACAGGATGTTAGCCCTGTCTCATCCCAATGCGCTGCATGGTACGCAACTTTATTGCCAGTTTGTGAAATTATTTGTTTGAACAGCACAAAGCCAAAGCTTTCTCTTTGGTTAATTTCACCGAGATGTCACGGTTCTTTAAATGTGCTCTTTCGTCGCATAACACAGAGAACAGCCACACTGCGCACAGCATTCATTGTTTTGAATCATAAAGCAGGGTCAGTGTAATATTAATTAATGAAAGCTAACTAAGAAATTGTGTTTAAAAATGAAACTTATTTGAGGGCATTTGATAAGACACAAGAGCTGCAGAAATCTAGACAGAATTCCCTTAAAACTGCTGGGGTATGGGTGCTGCTTATAGAGTAGGCACTGGTTAGTTCCTCTGCAGATCATCCAAATAAGCATCAGTTCGACTCAGCTTAATTCAAATCCAGCAGCACATTCAATGGCATAAAGGAGCTTGCTTCGCATAAGATTTTCATCATAAAACTCAGGCAGCTTCAGCAAGTTCATGCAGGTACTGGCAGTAGGTAGCCTGTCTAAATCAGATCCTCCATTGTGAATGCAAAATGCAGGATATAACTCCTGAAAAACGCAACAGAAAAAAAGGTATCAAAACTCACATACAAGCTAAAGCCTATGCCCTAACAGCCAGCACAGATTTCTATGAAATAAATCATTAGATTAACACCTGTCACAATGACATACTCAAATGACATTTTCTTTCATTCCTGGTGGCTCCAAAAGCACTCTTGAATTGTGCAGTGCCTCCTTCTACCTTGTCCCTACCAAGATCCATTAATTTGCATAAGACAACGCAATTTATTTGGTTTCCAGAAAAAAAAAAAAATAAATAAATCATCTGTTGTTGTTCACACACCCTATTCTGCAAATTTATGATGCTACAAAAACAGTGAAACGCAAAATGGAAAAGTAATACAGCAACACATGAGGAATTTTTTGTTGTAGTTAGGAGGAACAACAGGGATTCACAACTGCAGATTCTCCTTACATAACCTCCCAAATGCCCATGGATGCTTGCTGATTCTTCAGGAATGGGAAAATGATGGGTTCCTGCTACCCTGATGCTTTCTGACAGTGAAATACATGTTGAACACACGGAACAGGCCACTAGCAGTAACAGAGGTAAATGAAAAAAGATGTTCTGTCATGTCTGAATGACGCATAATATTTGTCGTCGTATAATAACATGTCATCTTTGAGAACTGTGCTTTGGGTTTTTTTATTCTTTCCATCAGGGAAGACATCATTTCTGTAGACACAAAAATCCCAACAAAGGCAATTTTGCTCCAGCTAATGAAGCAATGTGCTATGTCAGTTGCAACATTCTCCTGTTAAACAGTATTCCATTTTTATGCACAGATTCTACACAAGCATTTACTTGTCTTGTTAGAGTGATGCTCTGAGGAGAAAGAGGATGAATGAGTGAACAGATCTAAGAACAATTTGATACAGTTCTAGTACTACATCAACTTCTTTATGGCATTAAAAAAAAACCCCAATAACATACTTTGATCAAACATACCCTTTCTAGTGTTTTCCTTCTAGAGCTCTTAATCCTGACTATACAAAAAAATGTATAAAATACATTCTTAAAGTGGCTGAGTATCAAGCCATCATTTCCTTCTCTTCCTCACAATATAAAATGGTATTTTCTTTGTTAAAATCAATTCTCTGATGGAATGCTAAAGGCATTTTTCGCCTGAAGGGGATTTGTCTAAACTAATCTTCCAGCAAGCCTACAATTTATGAATTTCAAGATGAACAGCATGACATGGTCTAATGTGAGGCATCCCTGCACATACTAGATGATCTTAAGGTCCTTTCCAACCCAAACCATTCTATGATTCTATGTGTAAGATTAAGCAAGTATTTATACTACCATGGTCTAGAACTCTGAATTGATAGGTACTTTGTATTCTCCAAATAAAAATCTAACTTTATTTAAAGTAATTATACTCAGTGTTTCTTTGCAGAGATTACAAAGTCACTCGGCTGTTACTGGGATCATATTGATATGCATAATGAGTCTGTAATGATACAAACTTGTCAAACCTCAATTATTCTTCTAATGTGAAAACTATTGATCTGAGGAGCAGACTTTTAAGACATTTTGTATGCAAAATTTAATTGTTTTAATAATAATATCTTATTTTTTCTTCTGAGAAAGAGTATAAGGAAAAATGTATTTTATATTACCTCTAAATATATATATACGTTACCTCTACGGCAGTGCTTTCACTGGCAAGAAAGTATTAATTTTATCAAATGCTTGCCTGAGGTAAAACAGTTCTGATTTTAGAAACTGGAAAAAAAAAAAATTGCAGCTCCAAAGGCAAAAGGTCAATGCGACTCTAAGCTAAATTACTGTTCAAATGGAGGCCTTGAAAGTATTTCATGGTTAAAATGCTGTATTTTTAGTGTTCCTTTCAAAATGCTAATTGAATTCCCCTACTTTAGCTTTAAAAATGGAAAAATTAAGTTCTAAATTGAAATGTCGTGCCAAGGGCACCATTTGTTGCATAATTAAATACTGTACAGCGGGAAACTGCAACAGTTTGGAAGTGAAAAGTATCATCAATTTATTATGTGACCTGATTGGAACTTAACTATTTTCAACCACACTTTAATGATTTTTTTTTTTGTCCGTAACAATCACATTTATTAAACTTATTAAACTTTAATTAGCTTTAGTAAACGTTATTCTGAGTCTGAAGCTAGCAGTGAAAGTAGCAATTTTTTGAACAGTGCAAAGCTAGACCATGCTATGTGTAAGCTCTGAACATCGAGACGTTTCCTCATCTTATATTAATGCACCAACTTTCAGAAAACGAGACAGCTCCACACTATAAAGCATACAGAAGATTTCAGGGGAGAACCAGAAATTGTGTTCTTCTCAGAAAATTTTGGTACACTCATTAAAACTGCAAACAATTTTTGAAGATAGCTTGCGTTAATGTCTACCAACATAAATATATTCAGGCAGTTACTTGGCTGGTAATATTCAGCATTCCTGCAGCTTTGCACTCTTCACCTTGAAAGCTCTAAACACATTGTCACAGGCTACCAGGACATTACTGCTGATGACAATACCAGTTACCCACTTCCTGTTCTGAAAAGCATTTCCCAGCAAATCCCTGGTTTGCTGGTAAATCCACGTGAACAAGATACTTCTGCAAGCACCATGCAAGTACTGACATAACCCCACTCAGTGCTGCACAGCAAAGCAGCAGCAATGCCTTATCACTGTACTTCCTGTTGCCAAGACTCTTGCATGCAGCTGAGCTTAATCTTTTAACTTATTATTATCATGCTGAAAATTTGATGACTATTTTACTTCCATTTTATCCCAGCCAAGTATGTTAAAGTCAGGTTGTGGCCTATCTCCCAAGTACACACGCGAACTTCAGCTTTCCACATTTGGCTTCTTTCTAATGTGTCACTGCCAGCCTCAGTATTTTTAGACTTTTGATTCACTTCCTCCATCTCTTCAAATGTCACGCTGGCTACCTCAAAGCTGGGTAGCTACATCCACACCTCTTCCTCTCCCCTTGTAATTAAAAAGGATGACAACAAATGGAGAGTTCCGTTTACTTTGTTTCCACACAGTAGCTTCCCAGTTCTCCCTTCATTACGTGACTGATGCACACTATTCTATCTTGTTCTCGTCCCGCAGTTCTCCAATTGTTTTTCCCACTGTCCCATAAAATCCTGTTTGTTGCTAGAGTACTGTACAGGGATATTCACACGGACTTGGAGAGTTTGAGAGAAGTGCTTGCAGGCTTTTAAATAATCAATCACAGAAATCAATCAATGAATACCCTAGATAAGATTCATGTGATTAAACAGCCATCTCTGTTGTATCTAAATCCAAATCCAGTCACCCTGGACACTTCACTGTTAAAGGGGATCTGGTTCATATGTTTTGTGGAGTCTAAGACATGAATAATTTCACCCTGAAGTAGACACGTGGAATAGTCACACAAATTACTGACTGGAAGTGCCAATTCCTCTCCTCGGGGCCTATAAAAGGAGTGTAGCTGAGCTACAGATTATAGATACTGAAGATGGAGGATATGCTGCCTATCCACATGCTAACAGCACCACACAGCACTTGCTACAGCAGCTGAAAGGATTATGTAAATGGGTGAGACTGAACAGAGGGTTACAGAACAACTGCACCAAAGGGAGTTTTATATGATCATACACTGCAGTGGCAGTGCTGCATATCTAAACAAAGAAGAAGAAAAATAAACAAAAGGATTGAAAGGGGAAGAGACTGTGAAGTTGCAATGTAAGGGGATAGATAGAAGTCAAAGGAAAAGGGCCATGCTTCCCTGCAGCACGTGGCACTAGAAACAACTCTTCCACTTGAAAATCGCCCTGCAGCCTGAAAGAAAATAACCTATTTAAGCCACTGGGAGTATTCTTTCATCACCCCTAGCAAATGATCCACAAACTACTATATAAATGTTAAATCATTCAAGTATCAGAGGTTTGTGTCTGAGACCACTGTGATTTCAGCACTGGCGTATGGCGTCTTTTTGTCTTCCACAAGAAAACTCTATTCATGAAAAAAGTAAATCATCAAAAGTTGGAAAATTCTAGAATGAATTTTAATTCAGTAAGAGAAGAAACAGGGGTAAGTATTATACAAACATCTAAGTTGTGTGTATGGAAGAGGGGGGATTTTTGTCTTAAGTTTTTACTTCTGACATCTTTATCATGTGTTACCCCCATGAAACACCACAGGAAGGGCCCAGATCCCAGATCTGAGAAGAAATTCTTCTAGCATTTGCTTTTCAAGTATTTTTTGAATGCTGATAAAAAACCCAAACAAATCCCCACACACACAAGTAAAGCAACAAACTAACCCACCAGAATGAACTTTCACAGTGTGATTCAAGCAAATCTGTGCAGAATTCCAAGTATGTTGTTTCCACCTCCAGACTATTATGTATATCTGAATTCCTTGTTCCTATATAAAATATTAGTATCTGTCCCTGAAGTATTTCTACAACAAGAAAATGTTCATTTAATACCACTTCTTTTACAAAACAGCTAATAAACCTTCAGGACTTACACAATACCTGCATTCATATTTACAGGTTCATCTACCTATTTTACCTAATAAATATAGGAAATTGGTTACTATTCACCACTAATTATTGTACCACAGTACCTTGTAATGTGATCATTTATTAAGTACATGTACTCAAATTTTGCTTAGCAGCAAATCTTCTTCTTATGTGTAACGAACTGGATGATGCAATGCCTGTATTTGTTCCACATAAGCCCACTTTGTATTAATTTTACTAAATAATACAATAGTAAGCATGCTGTTGACCACTGTGCTGAAGGTGCAAATGTTGCTATGAAGTAATTTATTCTTTTATTGTCTTACAGAAAAGCACTCAATGTTCCCACATTTTAGAGGAAATAAAATCCATAGATGGTTCTTAGCCAGAATTTTGCAGCCCAGCTGAAACTCATGGCTAAAATACCCCCAGAATTTAGCTGCGAAAGGTCTTCAACTTGCCTCAGCCTCTCTTTAGTTTTAGAAGCAGTAGACAAAAATTCTCTTCATACTTAAGTTTCACTGTAAATAGCAACCTAAAGATAGCAGCCAAATACTTACATACAAAGGGTAAATGGTAATTAGAAGGAACCATAACATATCTCCCACTTCAAATGCTTAAGAGGTTCAAATTTAATAGCTGCTTTTACATCCTAAATCTCTTTTGCCTGATTTAAAAGGCATTGTTCTTAACTCAACCTGTTCCTTGAAACTGGTAGCAACCTGCTTCTGCACAGTGACATGAAATAGCAGCAAGGATCATCCATGACAAAGAGTAACTGCGCTAACCAATGTGTTTGTAGGCTTATCGAATTTTGCAGTTAAAATAGAAACCCACAGAACAACATTTCATTAAATATTTTAAGAATATACTCATTGTACATGCAAATGCAAACACTGAAGCTGTTTCTGTAGCCACAGAGGACCAGTCTTCTCAAATTAAAAGCTTGTATCATAACCTACAGTATTTACAGAAACCTGCCAGGAAGTCAGGAAGACATATACCTTAAACCCCAGAAGAGGCGGTCGAGAGCAGCTTGTTACAAACTTGAGTAGCTTGCGTTTCTCCTCATCAGTGAAACTTTCTACAACTCTCCAGAATATTTTAATTACAGGATGGTCTGCTGTGTAGCCACCTATAATGAGATTTAAATTATTTACAGGTAGAATAGTTACATGTATGAAATAAATTCTTCAGAAAACTAGCATCAATCTTGAAAAGGGAAAATACCATAACCAGAAGGCTTAGGCTGCTGACTGTCAGTATCTACAGACCTCTTTAATCACTGCATTTTGAGTTTCTCATTTACCTATGGCTACTATCTCCCTCAGCTTCTTAACTGAAGTCTTCTTCTCTGCATCCTATACATTTATTTTAAATTAATTTTATCTAGTTTAGCATTTACCTAGTAACCTTGGATTACTGCCTTTTACTCCAAGAGTCTGCAAAATCTGCAAGACTCAGGATGTTGTTTAATGAATCAGCTTACCTTGAGGTAAGCCCAGATGTGAACTGATTATGTACTAGCTGCTTTTTTATTACATTCATGATAAATGCAAAGGAAAATGAAGTAAGGTAGCTTGCATTTCTCACAAGGGAAAAATATGAGCTCTCTCTTCAGGCTGAGTAAGAAATGATAAGTATCTGAATGCAGCTGTAGAAACAACTATCCCAAAGTCATCTGCAGACTTATTTTCACAGCAACCAGACACAACCATTGACTAACATCTATTCAGAAAAGCAATTACACATCCTCTAATTATACAGCTGAAGACTTGTGTTTAAGTGTCTGAATAAATACACTGCATGCCTATAGTTTTCAACATTTATAATATTAGGTTGTAATTATAATTTACTCAATCTTCTGAGATTCAGGCCTGTCTAGAGGGTTTGGCCCAAGTTAACAAGAATGACCCTGCAACTTTTTTTTAAAAGCTGGGATAAAAAGCAAGTTTATTTACTCCTGAGTCACTGTAATACATTTTCTTACTTAAGTAAAATATGCTTACCTGAATAGTTTGTGAAAGATTTAAGGTCATCCAAACTAATAGGAACCTGGGCACCGGAAGTCAGAACCTAATTGTGAAGGAAATTAGTTACATTACAGGCAAAAATTAGCATTTAGTTCTGTTTAAATCAATTGTTTTCTGCTGGTTTAAGCTAAGTACCTGTATTTCCTGTTGATCAAACATTCGAAGCCATTCAAGATTCACAACATTGGCCAGTCCCTGACGGAAAGCAAGGCAATGCTGTCGAATTTGTTTGTTTAGCCTGTAGTCTGCCACCAGATGGATGTACGCGATTCGGTTGGCACTGGTAACAGGAATATCTTTTCCACCTGGCTTCAGCTCAACCACCTATAAACGTAACAATTTTCATCATCTTGGTAAACTTTAATTCTGCGTGCTGTAACCATAAAGTTGAACTGCAAAACATTCCAGTAAGTGATGTGTATATTTGAAGAGTTCACTAGAATATACTCAAGAATATTCACCTCAAAATAAAATATAACATTATGACACGTTACAAAGGTACGGGGTTTTCTGTTTACGCATAAGACCACGTTCTATGGCATCCAGTTTCTAGATCTAAACCTCCAGCTGCTAGTGCAGTTAACCACATGGCCCTGTGGTTTATTACCAGAAAGCGGATTCGGCAAAGTCAGAGCTCTTTTAGGAGACAGTGCGTAAAACTAAATTCCCCACTGCAAGTCAGACAGAAACTGAGGTGAAAATCTTCCCCTTGGCAAGCTTACTGCTAGCTTCACTGATGTTAGTAAGTGCCCTGAAGAGAGAGAGAGAAGCCTGTATGAGCACAGAGCTCACACAGTGCACTGTCTTTCCAGTTGGACTGAGAAAGCTGTGCTTGACAGGCTAGGCTTGACTGTTTGGTGATCATGAATTCTGCAGGATCACATTACAGTAAAAGCAATGTCTGCTGACTCAAAATTAAGATTCTGGTACAAGCCTAATTTACAGAACTACAAGCATTTGCAATTCCTGCTGTTGACAACCTAGGCTGCACATGCTCAGTATCTTTGACAAAAGTAAAAAAGCAAACAAACAAAAAGTCAAGCCTGAACCTTGTTCTTCTACTGAGCTTAACTTGTTCTTCAAGTACATCGAGACACCTCAGCATGGAAGAATTCTTAATGAAAAGAAAAAAAAAAAAACCCAAACCAAAAAAAACAAACCCAAACTAAAGATACTGTAATTGCATTAAGATGTAAACCAGGATCAAAGGTGGTGGTTGTTAAAACACTAGAGACTTCTACATATTCTACTCTTTACTACATGTGGTTAATTCTGTTGAGTAGCAGCCCAAATGGAAGGGATTATTAGAGTACTAAGAGGAGGATTAAAAACCTGAAAAGCTGAGATACTGCCATCTTCTGAACCCTTCCAAAATGAGTATGGTTTTTTACACTCTGGAGTCAGCAATTTTTATTTATTTTTTTTTAACAACTGTGACTGCAGTCTGTGGTAACGATCACATCTTCAGAGCACAGAGAATAAAATGTGAATAGCTGCTCTTCGAACATGTTACCTGATTATGTGAGCTGTTCTAGTACCAAGTAAAATGCAAAATGGTAAGATTAAAAAAAAAAAAAAAAAAAAAAAAAATCACAGTGCTTTTCAGCATTCAGATTTTTACTTGATTCATAGCTTTTTAAGGCCAAAGGAGACCATTAAGATCTGTGAATCTCACCTCCCAGATAACACAGGCCAGAGGATTCTGTCTAGAGATTCCTGTATTTAACTCGATAAATCCATGGATGAGCTAGAGCACATTTTTTAGAGATAGGCAATCCTGGTGTAAAGACTCCATATGATGGAGTATTTACCACTTTTCTTGATAAGCTAGAACAACCTGAATTACAATAGGTGTTAAAATATATCTTACTTTCCACTTTAACCCTTCAGCTGCAAGCGTCTTGCTTTTGTTCCACCTACAGTAAAAAAATCCCTCAATACTCCACCATGTGTAGTACTGACTATGCTTAAACCCTCGTCCTAGGGTGTTCCGGTAATCTAACTGTCCCTTTCAGATTTTGTCAATGTGAGATTAATTCTACCACCACTATGTTAAAGTATCATCACAGTCTGAAACAAAATGACTAATGTAGCAGAAATAATAAATATATTATGCCATAAAGGCTAAGAAGGATGTAAAAGAGAAGGCAGAAAATAGTAACAATTGGTAGCAGTAAATGTTGATGCAGTTCACTTTTTACTCATTCAGTGTTTTCATGGCATCTTAAAGGAACTACTGCAGAATTCCCACTTATTCTGTCAGGAATGATTGTTGAAGAGTTCTTTTTCAAAACGGACACACGATAATTTATTACATCTTTAAAGATTTATCAACTTGCATTTTTATTCATCCCATTCCGCCACTAGATGGTGCAAGATAATAACACAGGTTGTACCGGCAAGACTAGAAAACTACCCAAAACGTGCAGACTTGTGTCATCACCTTATTTCCTATTTTGTAGATCCAAGTTAAAATGATTTTTTGTTTGTTTGTTTAAACTTGGCTCATTATCGAAATCATGTATTTTAAAAGCAATAAAATCATACATATTTTTAAATAAGCATTCAGATCATTCAGGCAAGGGGAAATACAAAAATGGGATAGAAAACTCCTGTTTTTAAATATCTGCAAGGCGCTTTGCAGTTTTTAATATTGTGGACAAAAGTATTGAGTTAGGCCTCTGACTGAAGGTTAGATACACTCAGAACCATGGTTGCATGCACTCAGGGTTTTCTTGGCTATAAATTCTATTTTATGTTTCTGCAGGTAAATACAAATAAAATAAAATAATAAAATATCAACTTACATTTATATTCTTAAGAAACGACCACAGTTTGTAAAAAAAAAAGTAAATCTCTATTTTATGAATGGTTGCAGTTCAAATGAACAGTTCAGACTATAATTTTGAGTTACTGTATTTACTATTTTGAACATAATTAGCACAATAATGAAATAAATACACAACAAAAATCAGGAAGACAGTCGATAATGTATTTGTCAAGCAGAATTCAGGGGCACTATATTCTGTCTTATTGGTAATAATCTGTCACACAAAATCAATTTGTAATGTGATTATGGGCAGAAAACGGCAACTCTCTGTTGACAAACTTAACGCCAGCTGCTGCTCACACACATCTGGCAGTGGCAGCTGCTTCCCAAACTAATGTAGAAAAGGAGTATTTAGAGGGTAAAATGGGAAATATTTTAGGAAAGAATAAGGTTCCTGTCATCTAGGCATTCTTTTTTTGTGTGTGAAGATGTATCTCTTCATAGAATCATAGACTTCCCAGTGCAATTTCAAAAAGCACTCTTAAAGACAGTCAAGAACTCTTACAAACTTGATTTTAGAAGAGATAAAAATATTTTATCTTTTCTCTTGGACTGAGATCACTTTTGTTCACATCACCCCTACAGTTTTTCGCTATTCTGAAAATAAGCTGATAAAGGTTTTCTTTCTTTCCCTCTCATCTGCCTTCAGATGTTCAGGCAGGAGTACCAGGTAGGAGACTGCATCTGAACACCTACGAATGCATTTGCCTTAAGTGTTACGAATCTGCCTGAGAAGGATCAGCCTCAACTTCAACATTTTGCTTCTGAGAAACCTCCAAAAAAGTCTTTCATCTAAACCACTGTATCCTAGTAAAGATGTTGCCAAGACAGAAACTTTCATAATTATTTTTAAGGCTTCAAAATTTTCTCTCAGGGAAATTTAAAGGCGAAGAATTCTTCTTCAATGTGTCAACATATCTTCAGCAACAACGATGGCATTCACATCTGTTAAAAAAGCCAAAGATGTCCCGACACCAAACTTTCCCTCCCGACACCAAACTTCCCCTACTGTATGGATTTCACAGAAACTGCTGCCATTGATATTACAGTGCTTTTCTGTGGATTTGTGCATTTGCACTTTATTTATGGAGTATTCTGATCACATCTACTGTTCTGATCCATGTAACCCTCAAGAATCAATGTTTGAGGCAAGTCGCTGTAGTACAGAATCTGCCATTTTTGAAGGAAGAAGAATAAATATTTGAATCTTCCTCTCTTCCTCTGGACGGCCATAAAACACCTTCCTCACTGTTGACATCTGAAAAGAGGAGGTGTTGTCTCCAGTTTGCTAACCTTACACTTACAAGCATTCTAGAATCATTTTGTCACCATCTAATCTACAAGATAAAAGGAAAACTAAAATCAATATACACAGCTACGTGAAGGCACCTGTAACTATGGGCTGACATTCTTTTGAGGCTGTTTTACTGGCCACCATTTTCTGCAGCAGATCCAACAGCTGAAATCTAGGCTGGTATCACTGCATTAGATAGTTCGTTATCAAAAGCTAAAGCTATCTGGTGCTGGAAGATAAGGTTGATGGCACAGCTCCCCTAATTAGCAGGTCTAATGTGCAAATTATTAAGTACCTTTTTCAACTTCTGGTGAATGCACTTTGACAATAGTTTAATGGGATCTAAAAGCACATTACGGGATTGGAATCAATACACTGATAATAGAATTTCTACCTTCTACTACTGACAGAGGCAATAGAGCCACTTTTGAATGTGTCTTTCATAGCAGATAATGCTTTTGTGCCACAATTGCTGGATGGACACTGTCATGAGGATAGCTATTTACAATGATAGATTTATGATGCATTTATTGGGCACAATTTATTAGACACTGAAGTGGTTGTTTAGCTGAAAACTAGAGATAATGTACATTCAACATAAAGAGTGCAAATTAAGCTCTTTTCCCAAAGTGAATTAGCCTTACCTTGACACAATTAGTTAGCATGCAATGGTTACATGAGCCAAATACCAGACAAAATGTATTATCCATATGAGGTTTATTAAGGTAATGAAATGAGGCATGAAAAGTAACTTGTTGCATCAAAACACAGAAGACAATGACAACCAATTAGCTCTGTTGAACTGCACTAACATGCAGTCTCATTAAAAGATGATTAATACTTCACGGGTATTGTGTACTCTCTCGAAGTATAAACACAGCAAAACAGCATCAGAATATTTAACTTACATTTCAGTTAGTTACTGATGATTATATTTAATCTTCCTTTTTAAACTTATGCCGAACAATCCAAAAGTCTTAGTAGTACCAGCCATAGCCCTCAGAGAATTTTAACGAACAAATTAGGCTTCTTGGCAAGAATGCACCTTTCTACAATGTTTATGTTGCAGCAGGTAGAGCTGGCAACATCTCTAACCTGGATCTCTACATTATTTCTGAGTGATTTCTCTTTCCTATGCCCTTCTACCTTACTTGTTGAGATAGTTTCTAACTTGTGTGGCTAATTTTTCAGGACATACAGCGTAGGTGTATAAATAATGGGAACTAAAACCGTCCCAGAAAATATTAGCTACTTTTTAGTTAAGAGACTAAACTGGATTTGTATTAGCTGCTATCAACAAAACTATTACTTTAAGTGCACAATAAAGAGTCATTGGGTCGTCATTATTTTAATCCATTATGATTTCTAACTCGAATTCCAGAGCAGGGAAATACTTCTATTGCTTACATATCACCTAACTTTTCTAATTATTTGAAATGCAATCAAAGAAACAACACAAAAGATTTTGTTCAAGAAATTATCTCAGGCAAAGTAAGTTTTCATGTATGATTGTTAGAAAATAATCACTATAGTTAACTATTTAAACGACCAGACTTAAGTCATCATCAAAAGTTGTTTTTTCAAGTACACGATTAATTATTGTCCACTTATATATACTTTCAATACTTGAAATATTGAGCCAGAATCCCTATGATACCACACAACACACAGCATCTTTAGCAGTTGTTTCCTATCACTTCTAAATTAAAGAATGACTTAGTGGGGGTAGTAACAATCCATCAATCATACGTAACAGGAAAAAAAGAAATAAAGAAAAGAGCTAAAGCCATTCTTACCTGTGCTTCCCCAAGGTCATTATTTACCACAGTGAAGTTTAGTCCAAGTTCTTCCACATCCCCTTCATAGCTCTTGAGGAAAAGCAAATTTTTGTACATTTCTGGATCTAATGAAGCTAAATGATGAATGTCAACATCAGCACTTGTCCCCAGTAATTTTGAGAGGAAAAAACTAGCAAATGGCAGCTCCACCAGCATATTTTCATAAAGAGCCTGAAAAACAAAGCAATTAAAAGAACATTAGATTTTATTGTTGTAGATGTAGGAATTCTGAAGCCTGTTGTCTATTTCTCAACCTTTTGTTAACTCCTTAGTTCAGTTGGGCTGGGTTGGGTCAGGCTGGGTATCGGTGGGCGGGTGGTGAGCAATTGTATCCTCTCCCCTTGTTATTTCCCTTATCATTATTATTATTATTGGTGGTAGCAGTAGTGGTTTTGTATTATACCTTAGTTACTGCGGCTGAATAGGATCTTCTGGTATGGCATTAGCCCATGTATTGCAAAAATTTAACAATATTCATCTTAAGTTTGAAATTTGAATATTCTTGTGAAACATCAAGCTCCCAAATTTTACAAATTATTTATGTGGTGATTTAAAAGCTAAGGTGACTGCTTATCTGTCATTAATCTTCTTGTCCTAAGTATGAGAGCAAACAGGAAGTGTTATCAATTGCATAGATTGACAAGAAAACCCAAGTTTACTAAAAAACAATGCAAATGCATCAAGAATGTCTGCCACAAGTATTTAGCATTTCTACCTGCATTAGCATCATCACAAGCAATATTTTTCCATTCATGATACGTGTAAAATTGTCTGCCCAGTAAAATTAACTATGTAAAACCATTATATTCTCAACTAATCCAAATACATTATTTCTCTTGTATGTTGTACAGATTCATCACTGCATATTTTTGGTGAATTCTACTACTTAATGGCATCAAACCATACTAATTTTCTAAGCCAAGAGCTTACCAGTTATGACTGTACCGTATGTCCAATCCTTCCTACACCTGGCACTGTTATCCCCTTCAGAAAATTACTGAACCAAAAATGAGCCCGACCCAAATATGCAGCACTCATGAAAAACATATTTTTATTGTAAACTGAGAGTTTCCCCAAGAATTTTCAAAAATGCAAGAAACTCCAGCAATACCACTCTCAGTTATCTATCTATATGACCACATCTCCATATAATGCAAAGCAACTTCGCATATTTTTCATACAAGAACTTCTTGTTTCCTTCCAACCAGTACTTATGGTAAAGTACTTATGGTAGCTCTCAAAGGAAGGAGAGATGGAAACTTCAGAGCTCAAAAGAGAAAGCATGATAAAATTTAGAAAAAACCTACATGAATAGAGGAAAAACAAAAGACTGTTGCCTTTAAGAAAACATCCCTGAAACATGCTGCCTGTGCACAGCCTTTCCCATTGTCCAGTCTGTTTGCCACATCAGCATCTCTAACAATGACAACCAAATCTTTACACTATCATTAATATCACTGCCAGGCTGATCAGAAAAGACATCATCAACATAGCATTACTGTTTGTTCGCTTTTTACTCTTCAAGAGCAGTGCTTTGGCATTACTTAATTCCCCCATAATCTGCTGCATACTTAGGAAAGGAAGCACAATGAGGCAAAAAAGGGAAAAAAGAAGAATAAATGTAGCTGTAATCATTCAATGATAATCCAACAAAGACGTTAAGAAAAATATACACAATTCCTTAAACTTTTGAAAGAACGTTTCTGTGAGGTGAGTTAGACCTTGCAGAAAGAACTGAGAATAACGAGTTCAAAGCCAAAGGGTGCATTATATTTAGAGCTGTGTGATTTATTCAAGGTGTAGAAGTCGAAATCCTCATTTGTATACTTGACTTTAAAAGCAAACTAAAGGGATAAATCATTAATTTGCAATGTATAAGGTCAGTGTTTGCTGTTCCTGCATTAGTAACAATAAAGCCATTGTAATTCCTTAAATATATCAAAGCTACCCGAATTTAAAATGGAATTCCATCTATGACTCATAAAATGTAAATGCAGAGGTGTAATTTTTTACACAAGGCAGGTTTAAGCCTTTAGAGCATTTAATATACAAGGACTAATAAATGATAGCACTAAAAACTATGATCACATCAGCTAAATGGATTATAAATTAAATTTCCATAATGTATGCAACTGAAATACAAAAGTAGACATAAATCAAGGTATTTTCTAAACACAGGTTAATTACACAAATTCAAAACCTGTCTATTTTTTATGTAAAATAATCCACTTAGCATTTTTCAAACTGATCTTAAGTCTTAGCCACTTGCAACACTTGATCCTAGAAGCCTATCAATAATTCTTTGTCAGGAAAAAACAGCAATAGGTATATTGAAGAAACTTGTATGTTATTTTTCAAATGTCTGTCTTTTATGAGTGTTTATTGCTAGAAATTGTGCCAAAATGATTTGAAATAAAAAGGATTAATTATAGTAGAAGCTTTTTAATATAAGTGAGTGCAGCTGCAATGCAATTAATGCAAATTGTGGCGCTATCAGGAAAATAAATGTGAACAACATCACTGGCTACTTCTGTTTGCTGCCAAATAACTTCAGTAATTTACTACATTAAGAATCAATAAAAAAATAATGCATTTCAAATACAACACTATTAATCTTCAGGTAGTTCCAAAGTGAACATTTATAACTTCATCTAAAAACTATATAAAGCATTTTTAAATAAACTAGATTGTGCAACTTGAGAATAACTTTAATTACTCCTTCACTTAGCTAAGTGATTGCAGTATTATGAAAGTAATTTTTGGAAACAAGATGAACAGTAGTGCTTTAATTAGTTTCCAAGTCAAGCTATCCTAATAAAATTTGATTAAAAATGCACTAAAACTCTGCTAAATAAAATCATGATAAAGTTCAGCTTTGTTTCAAAGAAGTAAAAGACACCATTACAGCTCCAGCCCTGCACAGAGATGCTGAGAAATGCTGTGTACAATTGAACATGACTAAACAAACCAAAACTTTATTTTTCAGTTTCCAACCAACTTCCCTGTTTCTCAGACAGCATAAACTAATCAAACTACTTGTTGCTGCCAGAAGATGTGATTCCACCCATTCCTGCCAGGGAGATGAAACACATCAGCTTGCTGATTCAACTGGGTTTGTTTGCAAGTGGAGTACTTGTAGAGTACCAGTTACACGAGCATTACAACATGCTGAATAAGGTTCAAAATTTTCAGATTATTTGGATCATGCTTTGTCGGGGGGGTTGGGTTTGGGTAAGGTGGGGTGAGTGTTCGTGGACACAGCACATTTGAAGTTGAGGTTTCTTTCAAGTCAGAATCTGATCCAGCTCACAGCTACAGCTGTAACACAATAGGAACAGCAGTGCTGTTTGTTTCACAAACCTTAGAGCAGTTGGTTGTCCAAGGAAGTGAACCCTAATGAGTATTTTTCTTACTCCGCTGATCTAATGACTAAAAGGAACAGTCAACCCTTCTTTCTCTTCTCTTATGATCTGTCTTGGGCAGCTGTTAAATTACTTGATTTTAACTTCATTTTCTGTTCACTGAACTCTCTGAACCAGCCTCCTGCAACATCAACATAAAGGAGGCAGAAGCCCAGAACTGGTGACAGGCAAGGGAATGGTGCCCACCTCTTACAAAGGTAACCAGCTGTCAGATTAATTATCTGCCAGATGAAGCTGCACCATTAGAATATACTTAGGTATGTACTTTAACATAATACAAGGTCACATTCTCCCCACAGAAGTGGTCCTCTTCCCCCCCAGCAGCCAATGAGTAACAACACTGAAGGAGGAAACTGGTTGTTCTTGGAGGGAGGTGACTTCTTTCTGTTTGACTAAGTCTAAAGTTCCTATTCATACACTGCTTCAAGAGATGAAAGCCA
The DNA here is from genome assembly GCF_000696875.1 of Nestor notabilis. Classification (NCBI taxonomy): domain Eukaryota; kingdom Metazoa; phylum Chordata; class Aves; order Psittaciformes; family Psittacidae; genus Nestor; species Nestor notabilis. Next base: position 27,343 of record NW_009937581.1, read on the forward strand.
GCAAGTCTAACCAATATATATTTCAAAACTAACCTCAAATTTCAAGTACTCTCATCCTTTGGTGAAACTCTCCTTTAACTCCTGTGGTCATCACTGATAGGACCAATGCCACCCTATGTGATGAATTCTCAGAGTTCACGTTCCCAACTTTCCTATCTAAAGAGCCCCTTGACTTCACTGTCTCTCATCCTGTAGTCCCACAAACTGCAATTTACATAAAGGAAAAAATGCAGACAGGAAGTCATGAAAGGAGCAACTGGTGGCCAAACATGACATTAGACTTCTAATCTCTAACACTGGGTGGGAGGGTGGGGCACAGGACAACACACAACACTACAAACACCTTAATAGAGCCTATTATACTTCTGCCTCGTCAAAAAGCTGGGAGTACTAGCATTTCACTCCCATGGAAACACAATTTGGAGATGAAAGCTTGGAGCAAGAGACTAGTCTGAAGCACAGACAGGGATGTCTACATCAAGGGCATTCACACAAGCCATGAGCACTATAATGCCTGTAGGGTGACGCATTCCCAGTAGCTAAAAGCTTAGCCTGCTGAAAGGGCCAACCTGGATTTCCCAGCATACAGGTTAAGAATGCTCTTTAGGCAAAATTATGGTATCTCTAGATGGGAACAAATTACTTTTGCTACTCTTCACCCCAGTGTTTTCCCAAGTATCTCAATATATTTGCTAGCCTTTTTTCTTTTTTTAGGGTTGTTTTTTTGTGGTTTTTTTTTAAATGGTTAGAAGAAGCTTTTCTGGTTAAAAGGCCAAGAGCAATTACTTCACTATGGAAGAAGTAGTATTCAGTAAAAGGAACTTCATGCACCTCCCTCCCCCTCTGTGTGTGAATGCCTGGAGAAGACACCAGTATATTAAAAACAAGCAAAATAACAGAAGACCTACTGTGGTTAATAGGTTTTGACTTCACACACAAAGCACACAGTCTGGAGTCTATTGTTTGTCTTTCAAACAATATCAGCTAGTTGTGATTACAGTACAGTTCAACTGTAATTGATGGCAACATGGACTAGCTACGAAAGCCTTTACTCCGTGACACAGACCACAACTCGGTTATCTAAAGTGAAAAATATTATGTTCATATACTTAGATATACTGAATGCATTCATTAAACACCTGTAATGTGGGGCACAAGGAATGGTTCTTTAAGGCAGACAACTTTCAGAATATAGGCTGACAATTAGTAGCTTTAATATATTGCGGAAGAAAGATCTCAGCTGGAAGGACAAATGTACACAGTACATACTAAGAGAAGAAAAAAACTTACAGCTCTCTGGAGAAGGAGGGCTTTTTCTTGTTTTCAAAATAATGCAAGTAATATTGTACTGGGACTATACATGGTAACTATCACACTATTATTTAAGCACTACATGGTCAGAGAAGGTATTGTCCAGGTATGGCCCCCCCTTTTAGGAAACAGCTCTTTGGAAAATGAAGACTTTGTGCTACATTTTAAAATGACAAAATTTAAGCCAGTTTAGTCACTGCACACAAATCACTGTATACAGGAGAGGTTACATGAGCATTACAACACGTTGAATACGGTTCAAATTGTGTAAACAAATTCCCAGATGAACCAACTAAACCTCCCTGACTGTGAGGCAGCTTTTGTGCCTTTACTTACATTTTCAGGTCTATGATTAATTCTCTCATTTATTATTTTAACTAAAATCTCTCAAGAAAATAATTAGTTGGTCATTGCTCCCACCTTCCATTAATCCTTTACAACCCAGAACTGTATTTTAAAACATAAACAATGCTAAAGTCATACCCCAAGAAAGACACACAGTACCGCCTGGGTTGCAGCAGTAAATGACTGGGCTTAAATTCAGTTATTTCCCTAATCAGCCCCCAAGACCATAACCCTTTCTATTTCAGTCATTTTAAACAGTTACTATTAAATAATACTTAGCACTTACAGAGTGCAATAGATCTTCAAAGCTGTACAGAACCATTAATAAAAATGATAGAAAAATAGCAAAACCATTAGAACTTCCTTCTACCTTATTATTTATATCCTAGAAATATCTCATCACACCCACAAAGCTTTTGGGGCCAACAAAGCCTCTTCTAGCCCAATAAAAAGATAAAACTAAAAATATGTTACATTAAAATTAATATGTACTTGTATTTTCAAAGCATTTTTAAAGCTAGCATTTAGTAGAAGATAATTTCTTACAGATATACTTAATGTGCTTTAAAGTGAGGAAAAACAAACTGATACTCTTTCTAATGTCAATATGGTAAAATAAACCTAATGCTATCAAGTGTATGTCACAATGCAGTGTACATCTGCTGCCTGGTAGTCTTAAGTTACTGTTCCTCAGTTCTCAAAGCAATACAATAGCAGAGACACCTAGATGTCTTGGTATCACCATAGTAATGGAAAGTTTGGTACATTATCTTCCCTGTTTGACTGCAAAAATTCATACTGCACTATTTGTTCAAATAATGAATACCTCTTCTGTATTTTAAGAAAGCAAGAGTCCAAAATTCCACAGCTAGATGCTTGTAATTAGGCTTCTGAGGGAGCTCTATTAACATCCCTTGCGGCAGTGCTAGTATCCTCTAAGTTATTAATGTCCCCACCCCCCAAAAAATAAAACCTTTTGTAAGTTGTTTTTACTTCCAATTTCCCACCTACTGGGAATTGGAAGGTCAGTAAATACAAGTCCACAGAAGTTCCAGAGACTTGGGGTAGCAAGACTCAGATACAAAAGGCCCACCTGACAAATTTGCTGCGGTCAGTGTAAACACCCGAAATGGACTGCAGGTGCATGATAAGCATAAAGCAAACTCACAACTGACTCATGAACACATTACCATAACAATGTAGGAATCCATTTCCAAAGACTCCATTGAAACATATCAGGTATAATGACCTTGACTTAGTTTTTAATTTAAAAATGGAAAGTCACGCTAGCCTTTTTACTCTAAGAATTTAGGACATATGTAATTTTATTACATGAATTTTTATTACCAAATAAAACATTCAGAAATGTTACTACTTGCAGAAAACCACCATTTCATCAGCTTGGTACTTTCTGTTTTAATAGGAACAGTTACCTTTGTAACTTTCACCATGTGTAAGATATAAATTGATATCAGTGTCATTTGTGGGGGTTTTGAGGGATAGGAGAGGTAAGGACAAGAACTACCTATGGATGCACTGGATAACTGAAAGTTATCAATTCACTACCGAAGTTCCAGTAAAGGCTTAATAGATTTTCTTGTCTCAAATTTAAACGTAATTTAGTAAGAGCTGAAGATATAAGATGGATCTGCTTCTAAGATAAATCTGTATTTTAACAGCAGTGAAATTAGTCATTTTTAAAGACCATTCAAGTAGAATAAAGAATTTCAGTAAATATTCCAAACCTAATTGATTGAAATGGACGTAGGTGTTCCCAACTGTGAAAAAAGATCAGGATACCATTACCACACACTCTAACTGTTTATTTATTCCCTGTCTAGGAACCTGATTTAGAGGCAATAAAATGCAATCAGTACACAAACCAGAAGCAGGAATCATCTGCTAATGGAACTTTTAATTGAGGAGTGACCACTGACATGAGGTAATTCTTTCCATGCAGAACTCCTTGCAAAGACCTCTATGCACTTTATCACGGTAAACAATCACTAACATATGCATTAAAGGAAATTTAAATACATTATGACCCAATAAATATCACAATCCATCAATACACACTTTTCTTTCCTAAAGATTTAGAGTTAAAATACCACATTTCAGTAGTCTTTTAGTGCTAGACATGTATTTACAAGGTTGCTACTAACATAGCTATTTGTAATCAAAAGATAATTGGTTATGTTAAATGAACCAGTACACAAAGGAATTGTCAAGCTGAATAACCATGTCAGGAAATAGATTCAGATTAGTTTATATCTACATTCATAAATCATGAAAAAACTCCCATAAGGTATCAATTTTGCTCTTACAATTGTGTTTCTGCATTGTAAACATATAATTATAAGAGCATGCCACTTTACATGTTAAATTTCTGGTTTGATTCCATTTCAGATGATTCAGGATTTTCTGAGACAAATGATCATCACGTAACTTGCTTTTAAGCAAAATGCTGAGTCTACAAAATCATGCGCAGGGTAACTGAAATTAATAAAATAAATTTTTTATAGAAATTACGTCCTCTTTGTATCAGTACCACTAATTCCAGACCTACCTTTCTAGATACTAGTAGTATGAATTTTGGCTGCAGTACTAATCAATTAACAGTTTACTGAGTTAAGCCAAACCAAAGTGGATCTTAATTAATTGGAGAGTAAGCAAAAGGAAAAGGTAGCCTAAAAATCAGAAGAAGAAAAAGAAAAAAAAGCCACCCTCCAACAGTCAACAAAGGACAAATAGCAGCACAACGCTTGACGCAGTATCCTACGAAATATTCATGTATACAAAACCCAGTTCTTCTCATTGCAGAGTTTTCTTGCTTTGTTTTCTCCCTACAAGCTTTTGGCACAGAAAGGGGGCACAAATATGTTACCAGAAATACTTGCTTGAAGGTTTTAACTCTATATGTGCAGCTTATAAATGATTTAAGAGTTTAGGATCTGATCCAGATCATGCTGTGAAAAGACTCCCATTGATTAAATCTGTTGTAGATAAGGCCCAAGGATGATTGAGTACTACTATAGTTTCTCTGCAAAATGGATACCGTGGACACTGCTATTCTTAGGATTATACCTTCCAGACAGGAATCATACCTTGTACAACAAATAAGCTATCACAGCTCTATACAAAGTTACAAACAGTAACCACAGGACACACTCTTAAGATATAGAAAAATATTCTTATTAATAATTAATGGTCCCGTATTTACTACTGGGGTAATAAAATTTGTATTTTATCTACTATTACCCTTCAAAAGCTTAATTTTACCAAAAGACATGTAACTTTTTTCAGTCATGTGTGTTTAAAAACATTCAGATATCTACAGAGAGCAGTCCATTATATCTTAAATCAGCATAATAACTTGTAAAAAGTCATATGCAAATAAACAAACTAAACCTTCATCAATGCAATATCCATCAGGCCATGTAAATTAATGACCTTCTATATAACAGTAATGATCAAAGACTAAACCTACATTGCCTCATCTATCCATCATCAAAACCCTACTAAAATTTCAAACTGGGTTTGCTCAGACCTTGCCGCTTCTTCTATCAAAGTTCTTTATCTGGATCCACAAAGGAGGAACTCATTTCAAAACTCATTTTGCTTTTTATACTGCTTTCCAACCATTTAAGACAAAAGCTAAGACTTGGGAGAAGAAATCTAAATCTTTTCAGAAAACTCTGGTGTCCTCCAAGGAGTGCAGATTCTATTGCTTAGTAAAAGAGACTTAAAATTGTATTTCAAAGATAGTGCGTATGTTCTTCAGAAACATCTATGTATGACTCACTAGTGCTCTTCAATATGCTGGAATAAGAGAACTGGAGATGGCAGCATTCAGTATAACCAAAGATCCTGAGCGTATTAGGCAAAAAATCACTAGTGTCACAGTCACTTTGTCAAAGGTGCAAAGACAATTATTGTAAAACATATTACATGCAAAAACTAGCAGGTTTATGTCAGAAAGGAAGAGGAAACCATAAAAATTATCATTCTAAGCTTTCTTTAGACTTCCTGCCATATTCTTAAACTAATGCTGATACTTCATGAAATTTAAGTAAATTGTCACAAGAATTAGCTACTTGATGTCAAGCAATTCCAAATGCGAAGAACATCCTTTTCCGCAGCATCTGCCACATTAACATCACTGAATAAATGCAAATGTGAACTGGAAATGGAGAAAGATAATAACAGTATCCAAGACCAAGTTTAGGTTTGAGCATGGTGAAATTCAGATTTTAATTCTGTATCTGTCACTGTTCTGCTGATCACTGTTTCTGCTGAAATGGTTAACAGGCGTTTTTACCCCTTCCAGATTTGCAGCAGACCATTCAAGAACCAGCATGGAGGAAATCCTTTTAAGATTTTCAGGTGTTGCTTCCAAACTTCCCTTCCCTGCCTATGTTGCTTGAAGTTTTGGCAGGCTGTCAAAATAGCAACTTTTGTGTTGTCCTAAGCCAAGTCCACTACACTGGAAGGCTGCAGCAAGAAAGTCTGCCCATGGAAAGGTTTTTAGTGCTGCCAGAACAACTACTGCATGTGGAAAGGAAGTTAAACCAAATCATGTGCCTCCCCACAGCCCAATCCCACCTCCCGAGAGAGCAAAAGGATTACAATGTCCCACCCATACTTCTGTGGCACCACAAAGAACGACAAGACTTCACTTTCCAGAGAGGACAACAAAGATAATTTGGGGCTGGAACACCTCTGTGTGAAAATCCCTGATAGCCCAGGACACCCCTCAGCTCTCAGGGGAAGCCTGGAACTCAGAAAGTCACTGCTATGCTTCCAGTGGGCAAAACTGGAAAGTTCAAGTTGCAAACCCTGCAGTGGTGGGAGACTGCTCCCAGAGGCATGCACGGTAAGCTGAGCTTCTACTTTTAAGGAAGAGAAAGGAAAAGCTTAAAAGGCACCGTTGTTAAAATAATATTTACATTACAGAGTTAAGTCACTGAAAGTTGAGAAATGTAAACTTTGGAAGTGTTTGAGTAGCTGTTGTTTAAGCAAACTTATTTCTGCCCCTCCCCCCCCCTTTTTTTCTTCTTAAGAATTATTTCAAACATAGGCAATTACATGATCACATTGTATTATTTCTACAAGACCTTCTGCTCATTCAGTGATCAGTAAAAGTTGCATGGACAGCGGTGCAATTTATATACTATACAGATTACAATTTCTTCAGTAACTACAAAAGCACACCCCAAAAATTGTCAGTAATTTATCCAAGGTTAAAATGATTTTTAAGATACACCATTTTTAAAGGCATGTTTTAAATTTTCAGATATTTCTGCTTCTGAACTGACCAATTAACACAGAAGACGTCAAGCTGTTAAAAAATTCCTGATGGGAAGAAAAACTGAATTAGGTGTAAATCTATGGTACTGAAAGTTAAATGCATTTGGGTGTTAGTATGAAATGGTTTCCAAGAGACAAAGAGTTTCTATAAATTATTATATTTTAATGTATTTGTTTTCTGATAACATTGAAACTTCTTATGTGAGGGTTTTTGGTGGCAGCACTCTTTACATAGTGGTTTCCACAAATAAGAAATTGCTGTGGATGCCCGATTGCTTCCTTTGCATTAGATCTACTTTGTTTACAAAGGGGCTTTTAATAATCCACTATTGCTCTCAAATAACCCTGTGCAAAGCATCAAATGGAAACATTTTTGAAAATGGATGAGTGAGTATTCAATAACTTAACTAAGATCACAATACCGGCAGGGTTTTAATAGTGTGGTCGTGCCTTATCTTTCTGTTTAGTTCATCAAGTCTCTAAATACACTACTAAAAAGGTGTCTGTGCACCTGGGTAGGGGTAATTATTAAGTAACACTGTCAATTCTTACTTTATGTAAACATACTGCAAATACAAAAACAATTTATGCTTTCCAAATGTTAAATAATAGATCTTCTAATATTAAAAAGACTAAAACCAAAACTATACTTGTAGCACTGTATGGGAGATAAAACACATTTTGCAACTTTAGTCTTTATGCTAATCTTTGAAATCCAGTTACAGAAGACAATGTGTTGTCTTGACAGAGGAAATTAAAGATTCAAAACTACAATTTATTTTTCTTGATAATATTTCAAAACTTCCCCTTAACAATTGACCCCTGCTCTGTTCCTTAGATAAATTCTAAACTAATTTTTGGAGTGAAGTAACTTCCTCACAATACCACAGCAGTATTTACTTATCCACTCCAAAAATCTATAGATGCAGAAAGAAAATGGAGCCTTGGATATGTAACATAGGTCATAATTACAAACTATTGTATTAGTAATGAATCCATCTCCCATTAGGAGCAGGAACATCCTTCAGAGATTATATTATTTTATTGAAATGGCTGACTTGAATTTTCATTATTTACCAAGTTTGTATATTGAAATAGCTAGGATGCGTTAGGAGAGAATTTGCCTACAAGGTAGCAGTTTAATCTCAATCTGTTGACTGGCAGATCTAAAGAACAGCGCTCTGTTTCCACAACTCTAGTTTGCCAACAACATCCTCTTAAACCACTTCCACCTACACTAAAAGGACATCCAACTATGTTAAATCTCACTGCAAGCCAGCAGGATTTTAGCCTCCAAAATACCTCAGGCAGTTAAATGGGACTTCTACATCTTAAATACCTTCAGGTTTAGACAGCTAAGAAGCAATCAATACATTTTTTTCTGAATTTGTATTCCAAACTTTGTCCCTCAATTATTAGCTTTACAAAAATTATTTCAAGGACTTAAAACGAAAGTGCCCCAGTACTAAAACTGACCATAAAAGAAAATTTAATGTAATGAATGTTTGTAATGGTTTCTCTTTTTTTCCTCCCTGCCCCTTCGCTTTTCATCAAGCCCAACAAGCGTATATTAGTCTCTGAACAGTCACACCAGCAAAATACCAGGGTGCAAAACACACAAAAAAACCCCCAAGCAGAATAAGTGAAACTTAGCTATCATATGGCATTAAAGTCTGGTAAATACTCATGGCAAATTTTAAATACTAGCAAGAATTGTACCTTATACAACTAGACACTATTTTTGAAAACATTAATTTCTTGTATTCCAAATGATGAAAATGTAACTGCAGTCAAATTCCAGAAAGCTCCAGGTTAAAAATCCCCCTAATCAGAGCAGTTCTATTAGCTTTAATCAGCTTTAAGGAAGACACTAAATACAGGAGCAGACATATGCACACTTTGCTTAGCTGGCAGTCACGGTATCTCTAATTCTCTGTACTACTCTAGTACGTAGCTTACTAAACTGTACCAGACATTTGGGCGATATGTAGAAATAATGTTCAGATCCAACATATGACAGTTATTCCTCCTCAATTCTGGAAAAACATGTAATTTTTTAACCCATCTACCCCTATACAAAAAGAAAACATAACATTACTGAACAATTCCAGTACTGCTATAGCTTTATATTATACAACACTGCTTTTACCTTTCCAAGCATTCTTCCAAGAAAGTAGTAATGTCGGGCGTAAGAGTCTCCAACGAGCATCTGGGCAGCAGGGTTGGGGTAAAGAAGTCCCTCATTGGTGGTCTTAAAAAATCCCTGGTTGGGGTTAAATCCTGATTTAAGTAGTTCATTCAGGAATTCTCTGAAAATGCCACCACCATCAATACCAGCTTCATCAAGACCATGTGCATTAAGTAAGTGAACACGAATGCGCTTTTTTAGGTCAGGTTCTGCAGAGAAAGGAGAGTCACAAATACAACTATCTGCTTGAATTTTGTTTGGATAAAAACACATGTATCTACACATGCAAACATATCTATACTAACTTTACATAAAAACACTGAACTAGTAAACAGTAGCAAAAACCTACTACTGGCTTGAATTTTGGCAAATTCAGTACGTGAAACTTGCTTTGAACAAAGGATCTTGCTGCAAGAGCCATCAAAAGATGGAATGGCAAGACATTTAGTAGAGGAAGGAAAAAAACCAAACCCACAGAATATTTTAAGAAGAACCAAGAATAATTTGAAAACTGTTTATATAAAATCCTTCTGTCTGAAAGGACCATCAATAAACCCTGCATTCCCTTAGAGGGGTTTATTGTTACGCTACACCATTATAGTATTTGAAATTAAACATAGTATTTTTGATACTCTGGACTCATTGCTATGTCACGTAATTCCAGTGAACAAGGTGTGGTAAAGTTGGACATGTTCCAAAGGCAGGTGTTCCACTTGTTTCATAGAATGCTGCTACTTGAGAAAAAAGCAATAATTAATTGTTGAACTATGTATATGTAACAAGGAAGAAGATCCTTTTTTCTCAATTCATGAAGGCTTCCCAAGATCTAACCAAATACACAACTTTTATGCAAATCCCTGTATTGACTACACTTGCATCCCAGCAAAGCAACCAGTAATTAACTAATAGCAATAAAACTTGCTAACACTTCCACGTGCTACAAATGCACACATTTTGGGTGGACAGTTGATGTTTATGAAGGTATCTTCAGCACCTTGTAGCAACAGAATTTCTCCTGAACCACCAAGTGTCTTTCTCCCGTTAGCAAATGTCCCTACATCTGCTACTAATTTCCCACTTCATACTTAATTATTTTTACCTATTAGTGTTTTGTTCAAGTTAAATGCTCTCCTACACAAAGATTCTGCTTCCTGTAAATAGCAGATGGCCATTTGTAGCCACAGGCACTGCAATAGGTCCGCTCACTCATCACCATTCAAAACAAGAAAACAGACCACTGGCAAAAGAGTCTAAAGCATACAGACACGCTTTGCCTAGAGACTCCTGAGATACAGAGCATTAATGTTAAATCTTTTATATATGGAAAATGTTGGTTCAGTGCTTTTTGGGGTCCTATGAAGACAACTATTTGCCTCTTCCTCTATGTACTGACAACCAGACTTTCAGCAAGGAGAGAAGAATGATCCTAGAACAAATTCATATGTCAGAACAGGTGATCAGGTAGAGGTGGACCCTCTGCAAAGCTGAGTTCGTTTTATAACTCATAACTAGAATGTAACTGAACTGTCACTGGAGTCCACTGGAGGCTATCGTGGAATATTCTGAAAATTACAGTTACAGGAATAAAAATGATAAAATGCTTGCACATTATTGAGCATGACAACCATATGAAAATATAAATCCACAAGAATCAACCTAGTACATTTCTGCTACTCCAAGATTGTTTTCTTAATAAACTTAATTATCTCAGTTAAGGTACTACAGAAACATTAACTTTGAACAGCTCTCTTCTCAGGGCCAGTAGACAAACTGGATGCCTCTTCCAAATCAATGTTCTTCACTCTCTCCTCATTAACTCTAGAACCTCATCTATCATCTGTTCAGTCTCCCAGATTGATTTTAGTTGATTCATTCTATAGTCTTGAAATCGTACTGGGAAATCCAAAGCCAGACACAGCTCATAAGTGCTGAAACTGTGAGTTATGTTCTTGCTAATACGGCCCAGTACGCAGTTAGCTTTCATCTCACCAAGGGGAACTCTTCATTTGTTCAATTTGTTGTCCACTATGAACCCCACAGTCCTTTACTGAAACAAAAACTTTCTAGCCAGTCAGTGCTCAGTTTGTACTGCTACAGGTACAGGATGTGGTCTTTCCTAAGCTTCATGAGGTTTCTGTAAGCCTTTTACTTCAGACTGTTGAGGGCCACTCAAGTGGCAACCTGACCTTCCAGTATACTGACTACTCCCCTCAATTTCCTATTGCCTGTGACCTCACTAATGGTGGAACACATCCCAGACTGTAGACTACGTTAAGCTTAGGAAACATGCATTCTAAAACTGTTTACTAGTTTAATAAAGCTACATGAAGTTGAAATGTAGTCTTCACAGAGAACGTGCTTCTCAGTTAAAGCTATCTTCTTATTAAACAAATAGGCTGGCTTGTCTGTTACATCACATTGCATTATTCAAAAGCTTAGACTGCAGTTTCTATACTGTATTTTCACATATCTGGGGAGAGAAGAAAGGGCAACACAACAGACCCAACTTTTTCTATTTTCCAATTCCAGAGTAAAAGAAATTAAGTATGATCTCCAGTAATTTTATACAAAACAAGAATACCAACACTACTTCCTCTCTGAAGTAAGTGGTCCTCCAGGAGGGAACTTATGTGGCACAGCAGGTGAAATTCACATGGCAAACCTTGAGTATTTGGCAAATATTCTTTTTATATGCAAAAATACCATACAGCTAATAAGGACTTCATTTTGACATGTTTTGTCTACACTGGAATTTTGGTTTCTAGAGTAGCTGCTGTCACACAAAATCACACTCGGGTATGATTTAAATCAACAGGGTAAAATATATACTTCTCCATACTATCAAAGTGTGCTGCATTAACATTATCAGCCATGCTATACCTAGCAAATCCGGTGCAGTCTAGATATATTTCTTGACACAGATTACCAAAGCAGATAGTATCTAATAAACTATAAAGATAAACATACAAACTGCAGTTTTATTGGCAGGTAAGTGGGAAGAAAAGCCCCACAAAAGTAGGTTTGAACTAAGGAAGGGTGTGTTCAAGAGACTGAGACTGCATTAATCAAGAAGAATGTGGATGAGAATTACTTTATGTAAAAATTGGGGAAGTTTAACTCTGTAAGAACTTTCACACCTTAGAGCTGATACACTTTTAATATCCTACTCAAGTAAGCAAGTAGTAACTACATGGTAAGAATGGTTAAATGTTAGAAACAAGCTGACAACTTAACTGTAAGCCTACCATTTTCAGGAGAAAGTTTATCATAAGCATCTTCATAAATATAGTTTCTTCTTATAGTGACATTAATTCCATCCAAAAATGGCCCATCTCCTTGAACTTCTTGCTTATCAGCATAGATAAGTCTTTGAAAAATCTGTTAAAATGAGTGAAAAGAGAAATCATGTCATTGTGCAGATCTAAATACTCAATAAGAAATGGTTATTCACTACTATTACTGTCCTTTGATTTGCTTCTGGGCACTCACTTTCAAGTGATTTGTCTTCTCTTTCACTGAGCTTCAGAATTATAATACAGAACCATGTCACAGGAAAGAGGGGACAGACATGCAGAAAACTTTTTTGTGCTAAGGTATCATCTTCAGTTCTTCCTACTTAAAAAGGCAGATCTACAGACATTGTGTCAGCGATTACAAATTCCTCTCCCTAACTTGCAGAGTCCTGAAATGCAAAGTACTCAAAAACAAAGGAGAAAACTCCTATGAATATTCTGCACACACAGGGGCCATCCTCAAACTAGTAAGTAATTTTTTGTAAGGCTTACTTACAAGAAACTAGGTATCTGTTCTCTCAGGAGCAGTGAGCAAATAATTCAAAGCACAACAGTGGATAGCACTGTCATATTAAACAAAGAACTAATTCAAAAAATATCAGCTGAAGTATAAATTGAACTTCACATTTTCCCTTCGCAAGTCTTCATAACAGGAACATGTTACAGTTCACCTGAAGAGTAACTGTAGCTAACTGAATTTCTCTACCAAGATTTTGCATGGGATGGGGCTGCCCAATGCCTAATAATGTTCGGTATACCCTCAATGCAAAGATTGTCTGTCCTCTCTTGCTTCTTTCCCATATTCAATAAATAATCTAGCACACTTTCCAAGGGATGTAATCTCCCAATAATATCACAAACTGCTTTCTTAACTAAGAAGATTAAGGAAGAGTCTCCAGTGATGTTTAAAAACAACAAATGTACCATGGAAGAACAACAAGTGTACTATGGAAGAGGAAAATCTGACAACAGAAGACAAACCACCCAGTGGATGACAAATCAGCTGGATGGCCATATGAAGAGAGACGTAGTCAAGAGCTCAATGTCCAACTGGAGACCAGTAACAAGTGGTGTCCCTCACGGGTTACTGTCGGGACCGATCCTGTTCAACATCTTTGTCGGTGACATGGACAGCGGGATTGATGCCCCCTCAGCAAGTCTGCCGATGACACCAAGCTGTGTGGCTCGGTTGATACGCTGGAGGGAAGGGATGCCATCCAGAGGGACCTGGACACGCTTGCGAGGTGGGCTGATGCCAACCTCATGAAGTTAAACCAAGCCAAGTGCAAGGTCCTACACCTGGGTCAGGGCAACCCCAGGCACAGCTGCAGGTTGGGCAGAGAAGAGATTCAGAGCAGCCCTGTGAAGAAGGACTTGGGGGTGGTGGTTGATGAGAAGCTTGACATAAGCCAGCTACACTGTGCACTTGCAGCCCAGAAACCAACCATATCCTGGGCTGCATCAAAAGAAGCATGACCAGCAGGTCAAAGGAGGTGATCCTGCCCCTCTACTCTGCTCTTGTGAGACCTCACTTGGAGTATAGTGTGCAGTTCTGGTGTCCTCAACATAAGAAGGACATAGAGCTGTTGGAGCAAGTCGCGAGAAGGGCCACGAGGATGATAAGGGGGCTGGAGCACGAAGACAGGCTGAGAAAGTTGGGGCTGCTCAGCCTGGAGAAGAGAAGGCTGCGTGGAGACCTCATAGCAGCCTTCCAGTATCTGAAGGGGGCCTATAAGGATGCCAAAGAAGGACTCTTCTTCAGGGACTGTACTGATAGGTCAAGGGGTAACGGGTTTAAACAGGGGAAGTTCAGGTTAGATATATGGAAGAAATTCTTTACTGTGAGGGTAGCAAGGCACTGGAACAGGCTGCCCAAAGAAGTGGCTCCATCCCTGGCAGTGTCCAAGGCCAGGCTGGACAGAGCCTTGGATGACATGGTCTAGGGTGAGGCATCCCTGCCCAAGGTTTGTGAACCAAACAAGGTTTTATGAATCCCAGAAACTTAACATATATGCATCTCAACATAGCTTTAAGAAGTCCACAGGTTGTAGACAGTGGCTAAATCGTGACAAAGAGATCCCTGCTTGAGGTCACTTTCAACTGTTTACCTGTTATCCTGGTGCAATGTTGCCCATGCAGTATTAAGATGTTTTGTGAGAACAACTGTATCATATAAGCCTGGAAGAGCACTCCTTTTCTATCAAAGCTGTCACTATCTTATTTGAGATACTGATTTACTTTACCTATGGAACTATTCTTCATTCCCTTGAGGGTGCCTTGCCACTTAGTGCTTCCAAGACAATCAGTAAGCAGTTTTTAAGTAACTGATACTGTTGAACAGTTCAGAAAAGCAGTTCAGAAAAAAAAAAAGGCATAACAGAATAAGAGCTTTAAAAATGTATGATGCAAACTAAAACAGGTAATAGAACAATTACATATTTAAAATCTAGAGAACATTCAAAAGCAAATCCAATAGTACAAGAATTTGCAAGTTTTAAACTACATAGTCTAATTAAAGTTCATCTAGTCAGCTGTGAGTGCAGAATTTTAATCTCTAGGCGTTATTTTCCCAAAATGGACATCCATCATCTCATCCTGAGTAAATCAACACAACGCACAAAGGTCTCCAGTCTTGACCTTGCAATCTGTTTATTACAGATATACAACTAGTTAGTGCTCTGCTTACCACAAGAGGGTGCAATCATGTAGATCAATCATTGAATCAGGACTGCAGTTTAATATGAACATACAATTGCTCTCATGTATCTTGGAATACGTGTTTCTAATTTTAATGCAGTTATTATAAAGGGTAATATAACTAGTAAAAGAAGAGAAAAGTAATTAAGTTCACATGTTCAATTGCCACATGAGTACTGAAGAAAAACAGCATGGCCTATCATGTCCTTCTGTAGGGACAATCACATAG